>NC_081433.1:53396125-53601924 GCF_949786415.1 Peromyscus eremicus | reverse complement strand
CCACTTGATAATCATGTACATGTCATTAAATTCCTTGTTCTCGGTGACATCTGTAATCTAGGTTCTCCCATCTCCCTCACAAAGTTACTTCTCTCTTTTTAGAATGCATTTCATTATAAAGATGTCTTTATGAACTTATTGTTTGACAATTTCATGCATGTGTATTATACACACGACCCTCTGTCCTTTACTAACCTTCTCATATCTCCATTGTCCCCTACCTTTTCACACCAAGTCTCCGTCCCACATTCATGGCTCGTGTCTGCTTTCTGACCCCCTGGGTTTAACCAGGGTAATGGATTTATCCATTGGAGCATGAACAACTCACCAAAAGCTGTATCACTAAAAACAAAGATTCCCTCTCTTCCATCAGCCATTGGCTGCTTTTAGCTTCCCTGGGCAGGGCCAGGCATCACCAGCAGGGCCCTCCCCTTACTCACTCCCTCAGTCCTATGCATGCCCTACAGCTGTGAATATGGAAGTGCTACAACCGTGCCATGCCCATAAGACAGCATTTCACTGTGCTCCTCCCTACTGTGTGGTTCTTCCGTTTCTTCTACTTCACCCTCCCTAGATGTTCCCTGAGCCTGGGGACTGGGATGATATGCCAGCCTCAGTTAACTGTGAGCACTCAGCAGTCACTTGTTTTTGGCATCTTGACCATCCATGAGTAACCACTGGGGTAAAGAGAAGTGTCTTTGAGCAAGGCTCACAACAGCACTAGTCTATGGGCATTTTAAATACAGTATCTATGAGGCAATTTGACAACTGGCCCTTCAACAAAATTAAAGTAGTATTTTCATTCTTAGAGCTTACAACCACTCCAACCATGAGCCTTTGGCCACGTTATCAAACAAGAAGTCCTTCCTTTAAGGCAAGTCTCAAATCCAAGAAGAAATCAGTTGGTTACCCCATCATAGTCGTGCCGTTATTGTACCAGTAAGCGTTACTCAGTTGCTAGTGCAGCACACAAGATCTAAAGCTGCAGAAGCCCACTGCTGACTTTTCTCCACATGATGCACTTCCTCAAACTTTCTGGCACTATGAAAGCTAGCCTGAAGGGAAGATGCTTCCAGCTTAGTTCTAGCATGGTTTCTCTGTGTTCAGCTACCAAAGTGCATGATATGTGTTTTCTACCACAGAGATGCATGCACATTCATGTACATTGCTGATCTGTTCACAAAAGCCAGGAAATAAAATCAGCCTGTATGTCCATCAACAGATAAATGAATAATAAGTAGACAATGCAACTTTGTTCAGGCTAAAGAAAATTTGCAGGGAAATGAATGGGACTGTAAAAATTATATTGAGCAAAGTAATTAAATGCCAGAAAGTCAAACACCATATGTTCTTTCACATATGTAAAGAGTAGCTTCAGCGTTTTAAAACGGTCTGTTTAAATTGGAGTGTGTACATTTCTCTCTTTTTTTAATCCTGCAAACATAAGAAAATTGTTTTCTGTTGTTCCAACCTTGCTTCATATTTCTTACTATCTCTGATGGGCATTCATATAACCAGCACATTCATTATTCCATTTACGCCTTCACTCTTTGATTCAGTCATGCACAACTTCCCTTTCCAGAACTTCCTGACCTATTCTTATGCTCAGAGGATGGGATGATGACCATTCCCATGTTGAGGGCACTCAGCTTTCTATGGACAATCTCTTCTAAACACCTCCACAGCTACACAAAGAGGTAGCATTCCACAAGTTACCTTGCATTCTGGGATCTCTGCAGGCTGATACATTTTTTTGGGGGGTTTTTTTGGTTTTTCTCTCATACATTACATTGTGTCAGATTTGGTTGGATAATGGTTATATGGCAGTGGGCAGCAGTGTCGGCCGGGACTTAACACTGGTCAAAACATAGAGAGTAAATGGCCGTTCAATGTCCAGCATTAAAGCGAACAGCAGTAGCACCTTATCCATGGGTTTTGGAGCACTGAAGAAGGGGTAGAAAGCGTTTTGGAGATGGAGACAGACAATGGCATGGAGAACTGACCTTTAGGCATGATATAGTTAATACACACCTGAACTCACAGTCACTCTGATCTCTGCGCAGGACTGAGGCCTCCCAAAACCTTGTTGTGGAATAGAGAGGCTCTCAGGGTCTGTCTTAGTTAGTGTTTCTATTGCTGTGAAGAGACACCATGACCATGGCAACTCTTATAAAGGAAAATGTTTACTTGGGGTGCCTCCTAAGGGGTTGCCTAGTCCAGCCTTAATAGGAGAGGAGTGTCATGAGCTATGGCAGACCATGGCACAAATACAGCAGATAGCAATTGATAATTCAGCTGTCAACCCACCAGATGAATAATTCTCTGATGGAGAAGAACTCCATTCAAGCAAGGCTTATGGGACCACTGACTCTGAAAACTGTTGCTCCTATGTGTAATTTCATATGTGCAGAAACAGCTGTGGTATCTCCCCAATATCTGCACTGTAATGTGTAATCTCATATGATATGTATATGTTATCTCATGATTACATCTCAATATTTTGAGCACATATATCCATGGATGGTCAGGAAGATGACTTCTCATTAAGCTGTATAATTTTGATATACAGAACATACACTAGAATATCTTCATAACTTAGATCTGTTGTTTCATGAGGACTATAAGACACTTAGAAGCCTGTTTTGTTTCTTTCCTCAGACTAACATAAGAAAGGAACAATTTCTCCTAGTCTAAGACAAGCTACAGAAGATTAGCTCATTCACAACCTTAGAGCAATTTCAAACTAAACTAAATGTCTCTGCAAATGCCTCATAAGATTAACCTCCACAAAAAAATATACAAGGATGGATTGCCAGAGGTCTAATTGTAGAACCAAGATTATTAGCCAAAAGCAACTTAAAATACTATGCCAATCCTTCTCTTGCTAAAAGTCTGACTGATAACACAGACCAGTGGCCACTGCCTGGAAAGTACGAAGCATCATGTCCCCGCCTATGTGTTATCATGGTGAATGGCTCTGCTCCTTATTGCTGACTCAAGGAATGTGCTATGACCTTCACAGGTAGCTTTGTAACTCTTCTTATTATTGAGGGAAAAAAGCCACCTGTTGAATATATATATATAGCTGGGTAGAACAACAGAGAACTAGAAAGAAGAATCAGAACTTAGAAGGTATTAGAACTAGGAAGAATTAGAACTGTAGAGTAGAATTAGAGCTGAAAAGAAGTGGCAAAATTAGAGCTGAAAAGGAATAAAAGAAAATGACCCTCAGATCATGTATGTGAGTCTTCTTATAGATAGGAAATCTTTCCAGGCCCGATACTCTTGAGGCTTTCTATTTATAACCCTGGAGCAGTTCTGGAAGCTGGACTTCCAGGCTGCTTTAGAAGAGGTGCCTAGTCTCACTGCAACTTGATATGCCTTAGCTGGCTGATACCCATGGGAGGCCTGCCCTTTTCTGAAGAGAAACAGAGGAGGAGTGGATTAATGGGCAGGGAGAAGGTGGGGGGAGGGGACTGGGAGGAGATGAAGGAGGGGAAATTGCAATCAGGATGTAAAAACAATGAATAAATAAACAAACAAACACATAAATATGGATCAGTTGGCATTCTTCTATCTGCTGATATTCAGTTAGACCAGCACCATTTGTTGAAGATGCTTTCTTTTTCCCATTGTGTATTACTCACTTCTTTATAAAAAGTCAGATGTTAGCCGGGCAGTGGTGGCGCACACCTTTAATCCCAGCACTCGAGAGGGAGAGCCAGGCAGATCTCTGTGAGTTCGAGGCCAGCGTGGGCTACCAAGTGAGTTCCAGGAAAAGGCACAAAGCTACACAGAGAAACCCCGTCTCGAAAACAAAACAAAACAAAACAAAAAAACAAAAAACAAAAAAGTCAGATGTTTATATGTGTGTGGATTTATGACAGGATCTTCAACTTGATTCCATTGATCAATCTATCTGCTTTTATGCCAATACCATGCAGTTCTTATTACTATATCTCTGTAAGACAGCTTGAAATCAGGGATAGTGATACCTCTGGAAGTTCTTTCATGTACAGAATTGCCTTAGATAGCCTGGGATTTTTTGTTTTCCACATGAAGTTGAGTACTGTTCCTTCAAGGTCTGAAAAAAAATGTGTTGAAATTTTGATAGAGATTGAGTTCATGGATTTCTTTTGGTAAGATGACTATTTTTATTATGTTAATCCTGCTGATTCCTGAACATCAGAGATCTTGGCATCTTCTGATATCTTCCTCAATTTCTTTCCTCAAAGCTTGAAGTTTTGTCATTCAAGTCTTCCCCTTGTTTGTTTAGAGTTACCCCAAGGTATTTTATATTATTTGTAGCTATTGTAAAGGGTGTTGTTTCCCTGATTTCTTTCTCAGCCCATTTGTTATTTGTGTATAGGAGGGCTACCGATTTTTTTTAAGTTAATCAGTATCCAGCCACTTCATTGAAGGTATTTGTCAGTTGTAGGAGTGCTTGGGTAGAATTTTTGGGGTTGCTTATGTATACTATCATATCATCTGCAAATAGCGCAAGTTTGACTTCTTCCTTTCCAATTTGTATCCCCTTGATCTCCTTTTGTTGTCTTATTGCTCTAGCTAGAACTTCAAGTACTATATTGAATAAATATGGAGAGAGTGGACAGCCTTGTCTTGTTCCTGATTTTAGTGGAATTGCTTTGAGTGTCTCTCCATTTTGATGTTGGCTATAGGCTTGCTGTAAGTTGCTGTATTGTGTTTAGGTATGTTCCTTTTTATCCCTGATCTCTCCAAGACTTTTATCAAGAAGAGATGTTGGATTTGTTGACACACAAATTTAACTGTCATAAAGACCTATTAGCTTAGCAGTTCTCAACCCCTTTGGGAGCCAAATGACAATCTCACAGTGGTCACCTAAGGCCATCAGATATTTACATTACAATTCATAACAGCAGCAAAGTTGTAGCTATGAAGTAGCAATGAAAATAATTTTATGATTGAAGGTCACCACAACAAAGAAACTGTGCCAAAGGTTTGCAGTATTAGGAAGGTTGAGAACCACTGTATTAGCTAATATCAACTGTTCTTTATCTTGAACTTGTACAATCCAAATATAATATTGCCTTGCTAAAATCAATCCTAATTGTTTTACTTAAATATCTCTAGTGGACTTTCATTTTCCATGGGGTAATTTAAAGTGTTTTGAATTTAATGGAAGGTGTATTCTTTATAATGGGACTTGGAGATAAATTTCAACCTCATTTGCAACACATTTTCTGCAGCCAGTACTATTACAACGGAACCTGTTTGCATTCCTTGGCAAGATCATTGAATATCGTATTCCATGTTCTTGTACTTGCTAATGTTCATTTACATGGCACTCTTCTCTTCCATCTGGTTACAGAACAGATTAGGGATTAAATTTTCCATGAAACAACTCACATTATTGGTGTCATCATCCTTAAATGTCTCAATTTTGCCCTTTATTCCTTTATTAGAACTTCTATATGACACACTACATCGAATTATAGCACTTTAACTCTGAATTTTGAATATCCAGTCTCTTGTATGATACCTGAGCTTTGCTATGACTGGTGTTTATACCAAGCAGTTTTATGACCCTGGTGGATTATCTTCATCATATTGTCATATTTTAACACAGAATCTCAAAGTGATATAAACATATATGACTTTGTAATATGAATGTGAATGTTCACATATTTGCTGTTTTCTTTCAAAAACTGTGTTTTGTTGATTGACTTTAGTAAGACAAGGGGTAATGACTATTTCTCCTTCATCCCTCCAGAATCCCTCAATATTGATCATAATTTTCCTGGCAATGGAAATTTCCACACTGTTGTGTTGAAATTATAGATTCAGGTCTCTGTCTAAATCAGTGTTCATCTTACCTGCTTTAAATTTCCACACTATGAATAATTATTTCAGCCAGAGCCTATAAAAAGTTAACTTAAGGGATTCCATTCATAGTATTTTATATCTTACTAAAATATACATACAGTAATTTATTTAGAAAATTCTAGAGCAACATGTAATTTTTAAAAGACTAAGAGCAAAACATATACTGATTTTAATGATTATTCAAACTTGACTGAAACATTTTTTAAAAAGCATGTATTTTGAGCAGGTGAAATGACTCTGTGGATAAAGATGTTTGCAGGCACACCTGGCAGCCTGTTTGAATCCCAGAAAAACAGGCTCTTGCAAAGTTGTACTTTGACCTCCACATGTGCTTTCTCCCTCTCTCTCTCTCTCTCTCTCTCTCTCTCTCTCTCTCTCTCTCTCTCTCTCTCTCTCTCTCTCTCTCATCTAAATAAATAAATGTAATTTTTAGAAAGTTGTCTTTGTAGCTGAAGGTATGAGGACCGGAGTGACAATCCATAGAATCTTCACAAAATCCAGAAATATCACCTGAGTGTGTAGTCTCTTCAGTCCTGCAAAGGGATACGAGATGGCAGAAGCCTGGAAGTTATAGGTCACCTTGCCTGGCATAGATAGAAGAAAAACAACAAGGAGACTTTTCCTCAAATAACATAGAAGGTGAGAGCCAACAACAAAGACTGTCCTCTGACCTCCACAGGTGTGTAACAGTGCACACATGCCACAACACACACACACATACACACACACACACACACACACACGCATGCACACGTGCGCGCACATGGTGCCTTTATCTGGCATGCTGAGAAGATAATTAAACAGACAATTCTAGTTAAAATGTCACTCAAAGTTAGACATCTGGTGATTTTATGCATTTTCATTTCATTCTTCCAAATTAATAACTTTATGTACAAATGGTTTTACATGTGTATGGTAGACTTTGAAAAATGTATTTCCCAAAGTGAGTTTTCTGGGCCAAAGATTTATGTTTTAGAAATATTAATGATGGAAAACTGTCTTTTGAATATATCATAAGGTACATTTCCACCAGCGTGTTCCTGCACTAAGAATGGCCAGTCTTCAAGGCTTGGGATCTATCATTTATGAACATTCTGTCCTTGGCCTGTGATATTTTTTCCATAGTAACTGTCATATACACTTCAGGTTTTTATGCTAGAGAGATTCCTAGCTTATAATATGCACTTCAAATATATCTAAAATTATTTTCCTATTCATTATATTTTTACAATTTTATTTTGTCAAAAGATAGCATTTATAGGATTGAATCTTTATGTAAATTAAATTACTTTCAGTTAGCAAGGACATATCCGGTTCAATCTGAAAGCGGAATGTGAATTGAGTCATTTTGTTATTTAAGCCCATTAAAACAATGAGCAGGAGAGGTAGACTAGCAGTGGACTAGAAGGCACCATTATGTGAGCTGGTGAAGAGGGAATCACAATCATGGAGCAACAAAGACTATTCCAGATGGGGAGAGCATTATATTCACATGACGGGGGTGAAAAGTTACTGGAGAATGGGCAGGGAACTGCAGGAAAGCAGCCAGCCAGCCTTGGCAGTGGAAAACCAGGAACCTCAGCTTCTGCAGTGGGGACACAGTCTCTGCAGTGGGGACACAGCCTCTGCAGTGAGGACACAGCCTCTGCAGTAAGGATACAGCCTCTGCAGTGAGGACACAGCCTCTGCAGTGGGGACACAGCCTCTACAGTAAGGACACAGCCTCTGAAGTGCAGACCCAGCCTCTGCAGTGGGGACACAACCTCTGCAGTGGGGACACAGCCTCTGCAGTGAAGACACAGCCTCTGCAGTGGGACACAGCCTCAGCCTCTGCAGTGAGGACACAGCCTCTGCAGTGGGGACACAGCCTCAGACACAGCCTCTGCAGTGAAGACACAGCCTCTGCAGTGGGAACACAGCCTCTGCAGTGGGGACACAGCCTCTGCAGTAGGGACACAGCCTCTGCTGTGGGGACCCAGCCTCAGCCTCTGCAGTGGGGACACAGCCTCTGCAGTGGGGACACAGCCTCTGCAGTAGGGACACAGCCTCTGCTGTGGGGACCCAGCCTCAGCCTCTGCAGTGGCGACCCAGCCTCTGCAGTGGGGACCCAGCCTCTGCAGTGGGGACACAGACTCTGCTGTGGGGACACAGCCTCAGCCTCTGCAGTGGCGACCCGGCCTCAGCACTGGAGTTCCTTGGCAGAGGGAAGGAGGGCTCCTTTCAAAGAGGAAGAATGTCAATGGCTTCCCCAACCACAGGACAAACTCACAGGCTTCACAAGCCTCAGGTCCTCAGCTTGAATTTTTTTCCCCTCACAAATGACTGCTATGATATTTAATACCTAAGAATTTGATCTTTCTTTGAAAATCCCAAGAATTGTATCAGGTTTGTAGGTATTCAGCATTGTGAGGAAATCACCTTTAATACACAATTGCCCCAAATGTTCTTTTACTTCATATTTTAATCTTAAACTCTATCATTAAATATTAGCTATGTTTTGTCACTTTTGTGTGTTTTCCAGGGACGACATTTCTACACACACAGCAGACCTGCTATGTCTGCTTTTTATAGCTCCATTTTCCGAGGATACTTACTGCTTTCCATCATTCAGGGTGTTTCACTAATTTCTGTCGTTTACAGTCCTTGGCGTGATTTCTAGCACTTATTGTCTCTGTGCTCTTAATTGTGTATTTATTTCTGTGATGATTTCTTATTTGCATTTCTTCATGGAGTTCTGCCAGATCACAGCTCATCATCTGTTTCTTTCTAGCAATTACCTGACTTCCAACATTTGCAACTTGAATTTGTCTGTTTGTTTAATTTTTGATAATGTAGCCACAGTTTTTACTCCTTTGTGATAGTTTTCCCTGGGGCTTTGTCTTTCTCTGGTAACTTACTTTGATGCCTGCTCATACATTGTGTGTGTGTGTGTGTGTGTGTGTGTGTGTGTGTGTGTGTGTGTGTGTAAATTCTGAAGACTAGGATTCCGTTTTCCTTTGACTGTTTCTTGTCTCTTTCATCCATCTTTGGATGAACTGGATTTCCCTGAATAAGTAATTTGTCAGAGCTCCAACAAAATAGAAAACACCTGGTTATATTTAACCTTCATGCAAGGCAGAGAGTTTCTTTTAATATGTGTTCTCTGCAGTCTCTGTGATATACTATTTTCCAGTTTTGCATACTGTATTTTTTATGTGTTGAATCTGGTGATGCTAATTAAATGGAGCCGCCATGTATGGAGGACCAGGAAAGACAAAGGACCTCATTTTGCTTCCCTAACACAGTCTGATTTCCTCAGTGTGTCTTTTCATTGCCTCATTTCGTGCTACTTCTTGGAATCAGCCTGAGTTTACGATGACTCACACTAGCACTGTTTCTACACCATGACTAAGGAACACTGCTTTCTCTGCACGCGCAGCTTCCTGAGTGATGAAGATTTTCTTCTCTTGGATGTCAGTTTCCTGAAGGCTGCAGAATCATTGTTTCAAAAAAAATCTTTCTTCAGATCTTTACAGATTTCCTCATACCAATGTTGTATGAACTTCGTTGGATTTCTACTTTACTATTTAGTCCATTGTGTAACCATTGTAAATAGCAATGGTTCTGATTTTCAAGTCTACCTCTTCATTAGTGGTTGATTAGAAAATAACTAATGTCTGCATATGAACTTTATATCCTCAGAGCAATCATCACTTACTATTTCAAGGAGTTATTTTATGGATTCTTTCTGATTTAATTTTTGTAATACCTAAAAGGAGGATTTCTTTCTATTCCTTTTATATCCTTTTCTCATCTTACTGAACTAGACAGCAATTCTAGTACAATATTGCAAATCAGTAACAAGAGGAAACATCTTTCCTTCATGCCTTAAAATTGCTTTTTATTTCTCATTACATTTATTTATTTGTGTACGTAAGAGAGGGAGTCAGGATCAGAATAACACTGACACTGTAATTTCATTTATTTATGTATTGGTTGTGATCTTAGGGCTCAAACTCAAGGCCTGGTACATATTAGGCAACTGCTCTGCCACTGAGCTATATTCCCAGACATCAGATACTGAAGTTTTTTGTGTTTTAAGTTTTTTAAGTTTATAACTTTCTTATGCTTCTGCTTTCCCCTTTTTTCGTTCTTGTAATAAAATCTTTGTACAATAAACAGAAATGGTTGTCATGTGAACTGTTTTATGTTGTAGGTTTTACTTATTTCACCCCTACTGTATGATATAAAACATTAATCTTTCCTTTGAATTTTCTTTAAGTTTGTAGTTAGGTCTAGAATTTTTATTATAGTAAAACTCTTTTACCCACCATTACTCTGTTTTTGGTGAGAACTTGGTAACACCTTGGTGTCTTTCTGTCAAAAGGCATTATAGTAAGCCTGGTTATCTTTCTATTTGTGTATGTATGTGTGTGTGGCTGTCTTAGTTAGGGTTTCTAAGGCTGTGAAGAGACACCATGACCATGGCAACTCTTATAAAGGAAGACATTTAATTTGGGTGGGCTTACAGTTTCAGAGGTTTAGTCCATTATCATCATGGTGGGATATGGTAGCATGCAGGAAGACATGATGCTGGAGAAGGAACTGAGAGTTCTATATCTTTATCCATAGGCAATAGAAGTAAACTGTCTACCACACTGAGCATAACTTGAGTAAAGGAGACCCCCTACCACCAAGCCCACCTGCACAGTCATACATTTCCTCCAACAAGACCATACCTACTCTAACAAAGCCACATCTTCTAATAGTGTCACTCCCTTTGGGGGCCATTTTTTTTCAAAGCACCACAGCGGCCAATATGATTTTCATCTAGATTCACAATTGAATTAGGTTTTGTGAGATAGTGATAACCACAATTTCTTCCATATTTCTTAGCTAAAATAACTTAATGTACAGACTATTTATTACCTAGCTGATAGCTAACTACCATTCATTGTCCAGGGTATATTGCAAAGAAGAATTAGGTTAATTTTGCTGTTTATGAGTTTTCAAAATATTTAATTTTCTGGCATTCACCAAGAGTTGTAATTGTGCATATTTAAATATATTTGGTATTTATTCAATCATAGTTTCTTCCTTTTTTGTTCTAATTAGTCTATCTTTTGTCTGTCAGAGCCTCTTTCTGTTTGCACCTGGGTATTGTTAACGTAAGAACATTAATATTTTGTGACATTCTTTCTTTCTAATGCAACAAGATTGTCTAGACTCACCTTGTGTGTTACCAATTCTACCTGAAACTACCATTTCCCCAAAGTTCACTGTTCATTCATCAGCATACCAAACAAAATGGCGTGTGATGTACAATTCCCAGAAGCAATGTTGAAGAACTGAGTGGATAGAAAGCTAACCTAGAAAACACTGAAGAATAGAAAACTTGAAGCTAAAAGTAAAGTGCTTTTAAAAGATTCAAAGGAGAAGTCTAGTAGGCAACCAAACTCACAGGTTCAAATCCCTGTTTAGACTATAAAAACTCATAAAAATGCTTAGAATTCCTAAACTATGAATATTGAATAAGCTTCATAAATACTTACTAGTAATTGTATCAAGACTAACATTATCAAGTTATATTACTAGAACTGTAATCGTTATTAATACTTAAAAGTCTCTGAGGGAACTATAGCCCTTGGACATAAAGAAAAGTTCTTTCATTCAATTTCAATGAGCAATAAATTTATACCCAATTAAAATATGAAGGCACTATGTTTTCTTTCTAAGGAAATCCTCTATTCTTAGACCTCAGAAGGAATCATCACACTGATGGGCTCTTACGTTCACAGCTATGATAGATTCCAAGTCAAGGGCCTCTGATTATTGCTTAGCCTCGGGTCACATCTCCCTCTCCCATACTTAATCAGTTGCTTTACTGAGTTTTTCAGGCATAAGTTTAAATTTCTTCCATTGGCAAAATCTATGAAATGGCATAACAAAACAAAGCAATCACCTAAAGGGCACAGAAACATGAGTAACATATGTAAAAACTTGAAAGGCTGGCTCATATGAGAAAGAACTGCATCATCTAGGGTGACAGGACATCAACATTCTAAGGTTGGTAACACAGTTGAGAAAAAAAATGTCTTCCCACCTAAAAATGATGCAAAGAACACCTAAACTGTGGCTGTGAAGCACCATGAAAGATCTGAGATTCCCTATTCATTTTTGCTAAGAAAATTCATGTTTATCTCTATGTTTCACTACTCATTTCAAACTAAACTTCTTTTCTAACAACTTTGTGTTCAAAGTGCAGCAATAGTTCTGAGTAGTTATACAATCCTATTGCACACATGCCAAGAGCCCAGAAAGACACTGACCTGTAAAGACAACTATCCGGAACTCATAACTCAGAAATGTGTGACCGGTGACTAGCATAGAAGTTATATTATTACAAGATTTTTTCCAAAAAAATGCTTTGGGTAGAAACCATTGAATCCTTCCCTAAAATAAGGCCCTTAGAATTATTTGAACATTGTGAACTGTGGATTAAACCAGATTTTAATTCAATGTAGTCTTTCTTATTTTCCTATAGTTTATATCCCAGGATTTGGGTTTTGTTTTTTTTTTTTTTGAGTCAACAATTATAATTATTGTAAATGTTATTTTATCTATCAATCATAACATTTGTGTAGCTAACTCAATATATAGTTATATGTATTTTATATCTTATAATTACATATTATAAATTTTATAATTATATAATATAATAAATTTTATAATTGTATAATAGTATATGTAATATATTATTGTAGAATATATAACCTTTCATTATAAATAATATATTATATATATAATCCAACAATGGCCACTATGAAAGAAAAGTCCAGGAATCCAGTAGTTCCTCAGCTCCTGAGGCTGGATGGCTCAGCTGGTCTACAGTGTACACCGGAATCCCAAAGAAGTAAGCTCTAATGCCAGTGAAGGATTTAACTTGCTAGCAAGAAGAGGGCAAGCAGGCAAAGAACAAAAGCTTCCTTCTTCCATGTCCTTATATAGCTTCCAACAAAAGGCATGGCCCAGGTAAGAGATTATTTTTTCCCAGCACAAATGACCTGGATTAAAGACGTGTCTTCCCAACTCAAGATCTGGATTAAAGGTGTGTATTTTTCTAGCTCAAAAAGATCTGAATTAAAGACATGGGTTCCTACCTCAAAGATCCATTAGAAGTGAATTATTATACCTCAATTTAAGCAAAAATCTCCCATAGGTATGGCCTCCATTTGGGGGTTTTAGTTAATTCCAGATGTAGTCAAGTTGACAATCAATAATAGCCATCATATGACCTAAAAACTGCATTTTTAACTCTTCTATCGTAATACTTAGTAATTAATGTATAGATTTTACCCACAGTGATTCTGCTTAAAACCAGGGTTTTTTTCCCCAAAAGGAAATTCAACATCCCTCATAAAATGTGGGAGCTACTGATATCATTGTTGTATTCCAGCATGGAGCATCTATTCTTGATTTTTATGAGGAAAAAAAAACTTCTAGGTTATTTTTCTTTTTCAATAAAATGTATACATTTTATTAGATATTGACAAGTATCTGTTTTTAGGATACAAAATGAGGTTTTATGTACACAATGTGGAGTAATTGATTCAAGCTAGTTAACATGCTCATTACCCCAGTAGTTATCATGTATTCCTCATGTTAAACTGAAGTATTGTAGCACTTGACCAACATCTTTCATTATCTTTCCCAGCTCTGCAGCCTCCAGGAACCCAGTGGTCCTCCTGTGCACTCAGATGATGTATAATACACACGTAAAAGTCACACATGTCTTTCTTTATGCAGCTCACTGTACCTAAGGACCCCTCCACTCATTCACATTGCCGCATACGGCATAATTACCCTCATCTTTAAATGAACTGTTAGAACTACACATCTCAATCCTGCCTACAGAAGTAAGTATCTGACCAGTCATGGATAACCTAGCCACATGGCAACATCAAATTCAGTTGAATGAATTCTAGGATGTGGTTGCCTGAAAGAAAACAACTTTCAGGGATATGAAGATTTGTCTCTCTGTCTTAGCTTGCTGCTTGTCTTCAGAGTATGAAATCTGGTTCTATTAGTACTAGCTTAGCACAACCTCATGACAGACATTGACCCTGATGGTGTCACTAGAGGCTCTAGATTGAGCTGGCTCTTCAGTGACCTCAGCCTGACAGTTACAGAAGTCATCATCCCACTACTGCTCTTTCCTCTTACATCAGCTCAAGGGCTTTCTATCTCTTGGAACCAAGGCAATTTCAAGTAATACTACGTAATTTAATCTTAATAGAACCACATGAAAATTTTAGAAAGCTAAGCAAATTTAATAAATATTTCTTTTGTTGAAAAGGAAAGGGGGGCGGGCAGTGGTGGCGCACGCCTTTAATCCCAGCACTCAGGAGGCAGAGGCAAGCGGATCTCTGTGAGTTTGAGGCTAGCCTGGTCTACAAAGCGAGTTCCAGGAAAGGCGCAAAGCTACACCGAAAAACCCTGTCTGGAAAAAAACAAAAAAAGAAAAAAGAAAAGGAAAGGGGGAAAAAAGCCTTGAAATTCTTAGGTACAGGAACATAAGTATCTGATTATGGCAAAATATTCATAATATCTGGAGTCAAAGAAGTACATAGAGAATATACATATATAATTAGTATTTAAAGAAATGTGTGTAGAAATTATATATATATATTATATATATACTTAATTCTAGGAAGGTTATATCTACATATATGGTAGAATAGATATTTTAAATATTCACTGATATTTGCCTGCACTGCATTATGTTTGACATGATTTCTTCTAGGTTTTAAAAAGCCTAATTTCATACCTCAACTCTAGCAGTAGTAAACCTGTTTCCCTTATTTCAGATAGACTCAATAAAAATGGAGCCTTCCACTCAAGTTTTCACGAGTTTTAAACATATAGCAATGCCTACCTATATAAAGTGGTTGTTCAGAAATTGTTATGTATTAAGTGTTATTTGGAGATGGAATAAGATTAAGAGCACATTTATTTTCACTAAAGCCAAAGACAAATAGAAAGTGAGGCAAATTGAGCTACATTTCTAATTTAGTATCACTCAGACTGGACATCCTGACAGCTATTACTTGACAAACATAAGTTGATACATGTCTTATCATGATACATAAGTACCATGTGTTGACATGGAAAGTCTGCTTTCCACCAAGTTATGCATGGAGTTAAATATTTGCATTTGTTATTACCTCTCCAGGATGCATTACTTTTAGCCTTTGGTCAAAGAATGAATATCAATGTCTGTGGAAAAGGGGTGTTTCTATATTCTCTTTGTCTTAAATGCTTAAGTTAACTACCATCAGGATTAAAATTTTCCTAAGAAGGAAGAGGTAAAAATGGCAAAAGCCTTTGCCAATTGACATGGACCTAGCCTTTGTGGATAGTCAAAAGGGAAATGGTTCACAAGGCAGTCTTCTTGCAGCTGTCCACAGCTTGCATTAACCCACCTTCTGGGACCTAGCATAAAGAAGCAAACCCTGTGTCCTGCTTATCTAATGGGCTATTGCTCTCCATTCATCTATATACAACTAGTTTAAACACAGAAGGCTAATCAATGTCCCTTGAACAGCATATACAAAATAAAATCTAAAGTGTATTCCATCATTTTGAACACGATCAATCCACTATTAAAATTCTGAGATTTGAACTAATTCAATAAACGTATCCATCACTACAAAATTATCCATCAAATTTATTTTCCTTTTAAGACAATGTGTAAATGAGGTGTCCAATATTTAAACATTAAATAGAACAGCACAACTTTCATTTGACTCATTAACATGGACAGGGGGGTCAATGTTTAGATCAGTGAAGTTCCAATGAATAATTACATGAGTTATAATAGAGAAAAAAGCTAATCTATAAACTAACAAGTGCAAGAATATTTTATTAAAACTGAAACAAGATGAAAGTTCAGTTGGATTTACTCTCATCTTGCTTATACCTGTAACTTAACATCTACCAGTGTTCCCAAATCTTTTCAGAAACAAGTTGAAAAAATCTTAGGTATGCGGCTTTCTGGAGAAAGTTGATCAGTCAGATGAGAATATTCCACTGATCTTTTTTGTCCAATTCATTTTCAGCCATTATTTCCCTAGAGGAAGTAAAATAGGAGTCTCTGCCTTCGTCCTCTGCTCAACTCTTAACCCTGCTCCTGCCAGTGTTTCTGCAGTGAGATCTTTTAGCAGAGATGAATTAACTCCAGTGCTGTTCTTCTTGATTTTCCCTCTCATTATCTGTTCTGTGCTAAGTCTGGATCCTTCTGACCATCAGTCTCATGGTGCACAGTTCACAGAGGGCTGGACATTTGTCTGTGAGTATGTATACTGCACAGCTAGTAACAACAACTGAATGACGATGCCTCTGCCATCACCTGGTCTGCTCGGGGCACAACTGGGAAAAATGCTGGTTTAAGGTTGCACACTGTGCACCATTCCATCATGCATGGTGCACTGTCCTTTCTGTTATTAGGCAGGAAAGAGAGAAAATAATGTCATAATGACCAAAGTAAATAGTTTAAGAGCTAAAGACATTTCCTCTTGTGCCAGTAACCTCTGAGGAGAAAACAATGAAAGGAGAAAGAGTCCGTCTTTGCAGCTTTTGAATTCAACTTTCAGTTCGTTGTTGCATGTTTTATAATAATGAATTCCACTGGAAGGATTGAAAGGGCTCTTTGTGCTGTAAAAGAGCACTATCTTTCCGTTAAACACAAAGCAATGACAACATTCTATATCTACATCAACACTCTGTATCTGTACTGAGTTTTCCCTTTTTGGAAATACATTACATTTTATGATCAGGAATATACCTTCAGCGTATTCTCTTTGAGAAATGGAAAACTCTGTCCGAGAAGACTGTGGGCAAAAGCACAACTACTGAGGAACCTTGGGCCTAAATTATACATACATTTTGGGTCAATACTTGCATGTGGCCCAGAGAGCTGGGATTTAATACAAAGTGGCCTCAAGAACAATGCTGTACACAAGGCACTGGAGGACTCAAATTTTAAGACTCTCAGGAGGAATAGGTCCTTGTCCTGAGAAATTATCAGCGAACTCCTCACAGAAGATATATGTATAGTTGTCACATACAAAATAAAACTGTCCAGTGTAGATGCATTCCTGAACTCCCAGCATTCCAAAGCCTCAGGCAAAGGAGGTTTAAATCAAGTCTAGGCTGCATAGTAAGGCTTTGTCTCAAAAAGTAATGATAACTAATGAGTGAAATTGGAAAATTATCAAGCAACAAGGAATACTAGTATTAAAAATCTTTTGGTAAGGAATATGATCTGAAAAATAATGTTTTTGCTTGGGTTTCATAATTTCTAATATATTTTGAATGTTAAATTTTTTAATACATTGGATTTATTATATGCATTTATTTTAAGAAAATTCATATTTTATTTCTGACAAAATTACAAACACATATGTAATGGGGGCACTTTTATAAATCATTTGTTCACATATAAAATATATGTTAATCAGACTCATCCTCAATACTCTCTCTTGTCCCCCTTCCTTTCCTGCTAAATACTTTCCTTTCTCCAACCAGTTGTCCACCTACTTTCCTGTCCATTGAGCCCTACTGAATTTCACTAAGGTTGCTTGTGTGAGCGTGAATGAGAAGCATATTGTGTTAAAAATCTTCATAGCACTGCCGCACTAATCCATCCTTTTCATTTATCTTTCTAATGGACATACTTTGCTTATATTCACCACACCGTTACCCTCTCTTGCTTCTCCCTTTGCTATCCCACAGGTCCCTTTCTCAGCCTAAGTACACCCCCTCTGACTTAGTGACATACCTTTTAATATAGATTCTACCTGTAAGAACAAATCCACAAGATTGTCCTTCTTAGTCTGGACAGATACAAGCATTTTTAAAGGCACAAGAGATAAGCACAGGAGTACAATGTGGTGTCAGTAGAACTTCAAATCAAAAAATGTAATGTTCAGGAAGTGATTGAGCAACAAATGAAGATGAGTCAGGAGATGCAACCATTAAACTGAAAAGCAAATCTGAGGAAGCTACCTAAAATGCTTCATAGGCAAGTAGAGAGATAAAGAGAGATTAAAATAACCTTATATGCAACTATATTCAAAGAACCCTGTAGTTGGTTGTCTTTGCTCTTTAAGTCTTTGGGGGCCTGCCATCCAGCTCACAAACGAATCACACATGGAGTCTTGTTTTTACATATGAATGCCTGGCCTTAGCTAGGCTTATTTCTAGCCAGCTTTTCTTAAATTATCCCATCTACCCTTTGCCTCTGGGCTTTTTTCTTTTTTTACTTCTGTATACCATACTTTCACTCTTACTCCATGCCTGGCTGTGTGGCTGTGTGGCTGGCCGCTAGTGTCTTCCTCTCCTTGTTCTCTTGCTCCTCCTTTGATCCTCTTTTTTCTCTTTGTCTCCTATTTATTCTCTCTGTCTGCCAGCCCCACATACCCTTTCTCCTTCCTAGCTATTGGCCATTCAGGTGTTTTAGACAGGCAAAGTAACACAGCTTCATGGAGTTAAAAGAAATACAACATAAAAGAAGGCAACACATCTTTGCATCATTAAAACAAATGTTACACCACATAAACAAATATAGTACATCTTAAAGCAATATTCCACAACAGAATCCTAATAAAAAGAAGCTAAAATAGTATATCGGTGGTACATGGATTAATAACCAAATTGGAGAAATAGAACAAATAGTCTTAAAATTCATCTAGACAGACACATGACAAAAATGAGTTAGTTCCATGCATTTGCCTGCAAATTTCATGATGTCATTGTTTATCTCTGCTGAGTAGTACTCCATTGTGTATATGAACCACATTTTCTTAATCCATTCTTCAGTTGAGGGGCATCTAGGTTGTTTCCCGGTTCTGGCTATTATGAATAATGCTGCTATGAACATAATTGAGCATGTGTCCCTGTGGTATGATTGAGCATTCCTTGGGTATATGCCTAAGAGTGGTGTAGCTGGGCTTGAGGAAGACTGATTCCCAGTTTTCTGAGAAACTGCCACACTGATTTCCAAAGTGGCTGTACAAGTTTGCACTCCCACCAACAGTGGAGTGCTCCCCTTGCTCCACTTCCTCTCCAACATAAGCTGTCTGCAGTGCTTTTGATCGTAGCCATTCTGACAGGTGTAAGATGGTATCTCAGAGTTGTTTTGATTTGCATTTCCCTGATGACTTAGGATGCTGAGCAATTCCTTAAATGTCTTTCAGCCATTTGAAATTCTTCCTTTGAGAATTTTCTGTTTAGCTCTATAGCCCATTTTTTTAATTGGATTGTTTGTTATTTTGATGTCTAGTTTCTTGAGTTCTTCATATATTTTGGAGATCAGCCCTCTGTCAGATGTGGGGTTGGTGAAAATATTTTCCCATTCTGTAGGCTGTTTTTTGTCTTATTTACTGTGTCCTTTGCCTTACAAAAACTTCTCACTTTTAGGAGGTCCCATTTATTAATTGTTGCTCTCAGTGTCTGTGCTACTGGTGTTATATTTAGGAAGTGGTCTCCTGTGCCAATGCATTCAAGGCTAGTTCTTACTTTCTCTTCTACCAGGTTCAGTGTAACTGGTTTTATATTGAAGTCCTTGATCCACTTGGACTTGAGTTTTGTGCATGACGATAGATATGGATCTATTTGCACTCTTCTACATGTTGACATCCAGTTATGCCAGAAGATGCTTTCTTTTTTCATTGTACAGTTTTGGCTTCTTTGTCAAAAATCAGATGTTCATAGGTGTGTGGGTTAATGTCAGGGTCTTCAATTTGAGTGAGGTAACCCAGACTCAGAAGGACAAACATGGTATGTACCCACTCATAAGTGGATACCAGATGTAAAGCAAAGGATAACTAGACTACAACCCACAGCTCAGAGAAGCTAGCTAACAAGGAACACCCAAAGAGGGACACATGGACAGAACCTGGGAAGGAGAAATAGATGAAATCTCCATGAGTAAACAGGGGATAAGGGGTGGGCAATGGAGGGTAGGGGATAGGGAATGAGAACATAAGGGAATGGGATGGTCGAGCTGAACAGGGATGGAGTGAGAAAGCAATGAAAGAGATACCATGATAGAGGGAGATATCATGGGGATAGAGAAACCCAGTGCTAGGGAAGTTGCCAGGAATCCCCAAGGATGATCCCAACTTGGACTACTAGAAATAGTGGAGAGGGTGCCTGAACTGAACTGGCTTAACCCAGTGATCAGATTAGTGAATACCCCAACTGTAGCTTGAGTTTTCCTGCCTGGCCCACAGTCAGGACAAACTCTCTCACCTGCCAGTCCCACAGCCGCTCAGACCTGACCAAGTAAACACAGAGACTTATATTGGTTACAAACTGTGATGTATCTTAATCTGGAACAATTCCATAGCCTTTGGCTTTCTATGGGAACAAAAGCAGAGACTCCTTCCCAAAGTAACATATCCTTATATCCAAATTTTGAAGTCAAGGTACCTTTAAAATATACATTTTGGCATAACTCAACAGCTTTTACAATCAAATGTTTTTCTGCAGTTAAAAATCCCAAAGACAACACAATCCAGATCTCTGTGTAATATCCATTTTTACGTGGCTTATTTTTTATACTACCTTTACTGTCTCTTTAAAGACTTTATTTTTTAAAACTATGTATTTCTTTATATAACTGTATATACCACCTTTTTTGTCTCTTTCAAGCCTACGTATTTTTTACACACATTTAAACTATTACACCCAACTGTCATCACAGACCTTTTCTTCAATGACTGATGGAAGCAGATGCAAAGATCCACAGCCAAATATTAGGCAGAGCTCCAGGAGTCCAGTCAAAGAGAGAGAAGAGGGATTCTATGAGCAAGTGCATCAGGATCATAATGGGGAAACCTGCAGAGATGACCAAACCAAACTAGTGGGAACAAATGAAATTTAGATTAACAGCTGTGGTGCCTGCATGGGACTGGACTAGGCCCTCTGCATGGAGAGACAATTGTGTAGCTTGATCTGCTTGGAGGGTAGAGCCTGGTGGTAGGATCAGAATCCATCCCTGGTGCATGAGGGGGCTTTTTGGAGCCCACTACCTATGATGGGACACCTTGTACAGCCTTGAGGCAGGGGGAAGGGCTTGGACTTGCCTCTACTGGATTTGCCTCCCCATGGGAGACCTTGCCTTCTTGTGGGGGGAAGTAGGGAGTGGGTTGGGAGGGGGAGATTGGGGGATGGGAGGAGGGAAGAGAGGGGTCTTTGATTGGTGTATAAAATGAATGAAAAAAATTTCTTAATTAAAAAAAAGACAAAAAATGAGTTCATTCTAATATCAAGCACATGACAGTAAATCAGTTGAAAGATAACATAGGAAATTATCTTGTAGCTTCAAAGTAACAAAATATAATTAATCAGAGCACAGAAAAAATAATACTCTAACAGAAAAGATGAATCAGTTGTACTGCAATGATATTAGGACCTTCGTCTCATGAAAAGGAAAAGATGGACCACTGACACACTTGCATTTAACTGGCAGCAAAGTCATCCAGAATGTAAAAATGAACTCAGTCTCTGTAGAATACTTGTGTCCCCTTCTCCAGGGTGATGGTATTAGACAGAGAGCCTGTTGGAAAGTAAATGGCAGAGTCCTCCCTCATGAGTGGGTTTCTTTCTTTTCTTTCTTTGAGACAGTGCTTCTCTGTGTAACAGCCCTGGCTGTCCTAAAACTCCCTTTGTAGACTAGGCTGGACTTGAACTCACAAAGATCCACCTGCCTCTGCCTGCTGGCTAAAGGTGTGTGCCACCACCGCCCAGCATGAGTGGGATTATTACTGTCCTAGTTCATTTTCTATTGCTGTGACAAAGAAACTATCACCAAGGCAATTTAGAAAAGAAAGTTTAATTGGGGTCACAGTTTCAGGGAGTTAGTGTCCATGATGGCAGAGTAAAGGCACGGTGGCAGGAACCGCTGATGTGGTGGTTTGAATGTAACTGGCTCCCGTAAACTTACAAGGAGTGGCACTAGGAGGTGTGGCTTTGTTGGAGTAGGTGTGGCCTTGTGGGAGGAAGTGTGTCACTGTGCAGGTGGCCTTTGATGTGCCATATATCCTCAAGCCATGCCCCATGTCTCAGACCACTTCCTGTTGCCTGTGGGTCAAGATGTAGAAATCTCAGCTCCTTCTCCAGCACCATGTCTGCCTGTACACCACCATATCACACCATGATGATAATGGACTAAACCTCTAAAAATGCAAGCCGGCTCCATTTACATGTTTTTACTTTATAAGAGTTGCCGTGGTCATGGTGTCTCCATAGCAATAGAAACCTTAAGTCAGCTGAGATCTTACTTACATCTTGATCCAAAAGTAGAAGGCAGAATAAGAGAGACTAAGAATGGCACACATCTTTTGAAACCTCACAGCCCATCCCCAGTGACACACCTCCTCCAACCAGGCCACACCTCCTAATCCTTCCTATATAGTACCACCATCTAGGGACCAAGTGTTCAAATATATGAGCCTATGGGGGTTATTCTCATTCAAAGCACCACTAGTACCCTCCAGGATATCCTTGAGGGACTCCTAGATTAGATTAACTAAAGAGGGAAGATATGAATCAAAAGAGAACTGAGTGCCCCGATTTCTCTCTATTAACTTGCTAACTGCAGGTTCAGTGTGATCAGCTGCCTTCTGCTCCTACCCCCATGCTTTCCCTGCCATGGTAGACTGTGCTCCCTCCAACTGTGAGCCAGAATAAACTCTGATTCCTTTAAGTGGTTCTGCCAAGTATTTTGTCACAAGAATAAAAAAAAAAAAATGTATCTATTGTGAAAAAAGTTAGTAATACAAGAAGTAACTGAGGAAGACCCTAGGCTAAGTCTAGAGCACAGGCAATATTTTATTCAGTTTGTTTAGTGTGTTTATTATGTATAACTCAAGTCAAACACATGTTATTTGATACCATTCGGTATTTACCATAGTCTGAAAAATAAAGGTCTAGGGTCTTGGAGATGGCTTAGCAGATGAAGCAACTGTCGCACAAACATGAAGGCCTGAGTTTGGATCCCCAGAGACCACCTAAAAATCCCACCATGACAGTGAACACCTGCAGCTCCAGCCCTTGGGGGAGACAGGCCAATCCCTGAACCTTATTGGCCAGCCATCCTAGCCAAAACAATGAACTTCCTATTCAGTGGGAGATCTTGTCTGTGGGAAGAGAACTTGTTTGTGAGTGGGAAGGGGGAGGGGAGGATAAGTATGGCAGGGATTATAATCATCAGAATGCACTTTATCACTTCATACATGAATGAAGTTGCCAAAGACAAACTCAATAAAAGTTTTTAAAAATAATAAAAATTTTAAATAGTTCAGAAAGCTGGAAAATGACTGATGGACGAAACCCAATATCAGCTTCTGGCCTCTACAGTTCTGCTTGTATGCATGCATGTACACACACACACACACACACACACACAGAGAGAGAGAGAGAGAGAGAGAGAGAGAGAGAGAGGTTATATTAAATAAAATATGAATGAAATGAGATCATTATAATTATGACTTTTTGCAAAGATCTCTTTTTCTAAAACTATGCAATACAACTTACAGAGATTACACCATCAGTGAGCATCCAACTGGGAATCAGGCTGTTTGTCCCTCAGGTCTGTTCTCACATAACCAATCACCTCGCTTGAACAAGCCTTGTGACAGGCCTAGGTTATCTTTTTGTGGAGACATTTGCTGTCATCTTCAACATCTCCCCTAACTTTAAATGTCTTGTAATTTCAGTGATTCCTCCAGGCGGATGTATACTGATTGATGGGCCAGATAAAGTACTTTCTTGCCTTTTAACCCAGTTACTGTAAAATTCACGCTAAAGAGGGGATAATGTCAGTGCTAAGAAGAGCAATTATATGGTACGTTGGAAAAAGCCACGATTACAAAAATCACATAATATACATGAGATGCATACAGCACAAAGATGATTTTCCCTTTCCATCTGACCTTTTGAAATCAAAAATATTTACAAAGTACCCCTATGTAGAGCAACACTGACCTTTGTAAAAATCAAGGCATAGAACTCTGAATGTGACTTCAAAAATCAACTCATAAAGACTACAAAGATATTGACCCACATCGTGAACAAGTTTCAGGGGGTGAGGGGGGCTTTTCTAAAGCAGCCAGATAAACAGCCTAATAAGTGATAAAGGTCATGTTGACAGTAGAGCAGACTCCCTCCACCTCTCCCGAATAATCACTGCAGTGTCTTCTGCTGTCTGATAAAAGAGCTAATTACTCTGTATTTTGTTTTTGTTTTTTTTTTAAAGCATCCTAAGATCTCAACTAAATGCTCAACATGCGGAAATGTATGATTCCTGTTCCTTTCTTTCATTTTCTCTGTAACGTGGACATGATCATTTGGGGACAGAAAATACTGAATTTCTTTGCTCTCCTCTAAGCCATAACCCTGCCTGCATACTCCAGGGCATTTCAACTCTCACCCTTAAGTCACACCATTGGAGGCAAGAGCTAATTCAGTTCACCACTATCTGTAGTTTTCACGATGGGTTCTTGTCTGCCAACCGAGCACCCTAAAGCCTAGGTCATCGCCCCTCATGCATGCAGTGACTTTCCCTTCCCAATCTGAGCTGGTTGCTTGAAACCCAGTAATGGGTGTGAAATGAATTTTACATCGTGCCAACCTACAATACACTCCCTTTTCAGTCTAATTCCTTTAAAAATAATAATAGTGTTAAGGAAGGATTTAAAAAGATCAGACTTTTTGAGAATGGACTCCTATTAATTCAGGGCAGAGCATATTCATACAGAATAAAATAGGAAACTACAGCTCTATTGTTCCGTGCTTTTCACACAAATTTCCCACTCCTTTGCTGACTCTCTTTTTAGTCCCATTTTCCTTGCTTTGTCAGAATGTATGTTCTGTCATAAAGAACTCAGTCTAAGCGCTACAAAAAAAAAAAAAAACTTCACCTCATTAAGAAAAACATCATTCACAGTTGTACATCAAGTTAAATGTCTCCTTACCAGGGCCATCCACAATTCAGAGGATGATTGTACCAATTTCAGCTGATGGGAACAGGAGTTGTATCTGTGTGTGTGTGTGTGTGTGTGTGTGTGTGTGTGTGTCTGTGTGTGTGTGTTTAAATTTTTTTCTTTATTAATATTATATGTGATTGTTTTGCCATCTTATGTGCGCATACATGCACACATCACATGGCTCCTTGGTGCCCACGGAGTTCAGAAGAAGGCATTGGAATCCCTGGAGGTGGAGTTATGGATGGTCAATACCACGTGGTTGCTGGAAGTCAAACCCAGGTCTTCTGTAACAGCAGCCAGTGCTCTTAACCACTGAGCCATCACTGTAGCCTGAGGACACCAATGTTTACTACAGATCTCAAGTGCACCTTTCTTTTGGAATCTGAATAACATTTGCCAACTGTAAGGAACACTATAAAGCCAATAGGTAACTGAGATATCCAATGAAAATCTAACCATGAAATTGGGCATTTCTATTGACTCACTTAAAGACATTAAGGGAAATATTCAGCGTATTGGTGCTTTAGATATTTTATTGAAAACTAGAAGGCATTCTAGCCAAGATTTTAGTGTTTGAATCCAGGCAGTAGCTTACTTTGGAACATCCACCTGACTATATTCCGTTCTTACCTCCTGTGCTAACAAGAATTTAAAGCAGAAAATCCAGGCGCAGCACTCGGTGCGTGTTTGTGACCCCGGCACTGCAGAAGTGAAAACAGGTGGTTCCTTGGGGGCCCATTGGCCAGCCAGCCGAGCTGACCAGGCACCCATACACACATGAACATGCCCATAGTGGTGCACACACAAATAACTTAAAGAAGTGATTGTTGGCTTCTGTGGACATCCATATTCCACAATCAAATCTATAAATAGGAGGTTTTAAGAAAATAAAACGCCGGGGGGTGGTGGTGCACGCCTTTAATCCCAGCACTCAGGAGGCAGAGCCAGGCAGATCTCTGTGAGTTCGAGGCCAGCCTGGGCTACTAAGTGAGTTCCAGGAAAGGCACAAAGGCGCAAAGCTACACAGAGAAACCCTGTCTCAAAAAACCAAAAAAAAAAAAAAAAAGAAAAGAAAGAAAGAAAAAGAAAAAGAAAAAGAAAAGAAAACACTAAGGTAACTATAGATGATGTGACTGGTGGTAATCAACTAAATTTAGAGGTTCTCAAAAACCAGCCAATCTCTTAACAAGGAATATTATATCTAAATACAATGAAAATTCATAGAAAAAGTAGAAAATTCTTGGTGACCAAGCCAGAGTCAGAACAGATTATCTGAAAATATAAAAAGATATAAAGTAAACATACATTTGGTTCTGACCAAAAAGTGAGTAGAATTACATCTTCCTATGTCCTTGAAGTTACTATATATTGGCTACTGGGCTTTCTGTGCACCTGAGAGGTCTCTGTATAATTTGAAGTTGCTGAGAGACGGGAAGCCCTAATAAGCAGATGAGGAATGAGACCAAGAGAATCAGCACATCCCACAGAACAAGGCTGAAAGCTCTGTGCAGACATATTGCTACCAGTCAAAGATCAAGACAATCACTCAACAAGGCTGATGGCTGGGCTGGCTGATGGATATCGTTGTGGTAATGAGTTCCAATCAACCATTTCAAGAAGAAAATTGAGCTTAAGTAGCTGACTGTCTCTGTGTGGATAACAGTCTGAAATCAAATAGTGGGAAGAATTCAATCATTAAGATGCCCACAGCCAATCAGATGGATTTTCATTCATCCCTGAAGGTCCGTTTTATGTCGCATAGGTAGTGCCTGAGTTTGAGTTTCATTTTATTTTATTCCTATTTCCCATCCTCAGATGGAAACACTAATGAGCTGTAAAAATAGCCAAGAGGCAGACAAAATTGGGAGGAGACATAAAGGACACGAATAATCTGCAAATGGAAAAATTATTCCCAGAAAAAAATCAGGGGTTGGTTAGTGATGCTGTGAAATAATAAGAATCGTCTCCCAAGATACTCTCCTTAACACACTGGAGGCTATAATGAATTCATCGTTTCTAAAAGAGAAAAATTTGTGGTTCATGTAACTAATTTCAGCACATTTTACAAAGAAAAAAATTTCCACAGAATCCTCAAGTCTAGTGTAGTTAAGAGATGTTAGCCTTGTAGGGCTGTGTTTTTCTGAAGGCTCTAAGTTATCTAAGAATTAAGATATTAAAGGAATTGTATAAAAATCTAGAGATCAAAAAAAATGCAAAGAGCTTAACTAAATGTCAACTGGAATGTCTAAAACTTGAACAGGAAAAGTAAAAAGTTAGACTAGGAAAGAATTGCATTTTGAAGACAGTACTGTATTCTCAGCACACTGGAAGACACTGGTAGAAATGATATTTAATAGTCCCAGATATCCAAGGAGTTCTGTGATGTTATCCTTACATAGATGACAGGGACTGAGAAATTCTGTCTTCTTAGGACAGAATTAATGAGAGTGTGTGTGTGTGTGTGTGTGTGTGTGTGTGTGTGTGTGTGTGTGTGTGTAGACAGAGAGAGAGAGAGAGAGAGAGAGAGAGAGAGAGAGAGAGAGAGAGAGAGAGAGAATTAGGAGAATTATCAAGGCAACTCCACATAGTTAAAAAGGAGGTTTATTTTGGGGTAACTTACAGCCAGTAAAGGGATTGATTACAGGACCTGGGAGAGGTGAGGTGCAGTCCAGCAGTATTCTCTGGAGAATTCTGCTTGGTCTACCATCCAGCATCCAGGATCACCAGGAACCAAGAGACCTGGCACATCCAGATCTCGGGTCTTAAAGGCTCCCATCTTGGCCCCACCCCAGGGCCAGGACATAGGCAGACATGTCAGTTACCAGAAGCCTCACTTGGGTCAGTACTTCCAGGTCAAAGCTGGAACAACTACCTCCTATGAGAGAGAGAGAGAGAGAGAGAGAGAGAGAGAGAGAGAGAGAGAGAGAGAGAGAGAGAACAGCCCTTCTCTTTCATTTCTGAAGAGTCTTGGAGATAAGAGCATGAGGTAGGTAACATGGGTAAAATTAGTACTTAGATCTGTTCACATAAGAGAAATCATTCATTCAGTGAATTAGAGCTTATTAAAATGCATTTATCAGAATTTCTACAAAGCAGTTATTGCATTAAAATTTCAAAATACGTAAGCATTTGTAATCTGTGTATATAATAATAATTATTATTCCAGACTGCCTTGTAGAGCATGGTGGTTGAAGTGAAAACGTTCTCCACAGAGAACATTTGAGTTCTTGGTCCCTGGGTGGTGGGGAGGCTCAGGAGGAGTGGCTTTGTGGAAGGAAGTGTGTCACTGGAGGCAGGCCTTGAGAGTTTAAAGACCCTGCCATGTTAAGTACATTCTCTCTGCTTCCTGCTTGTGGTTCCAGATGTGATCTCTCAGCTTCCTGCTCCAGCCACCATGTCCATCTCCTGCAGCCACAATTCCATCATCATGTGCTCTTATGCCTCTGGAACCATTAGTCCAAGGCAACTCTTTTATAATTTACTTTGGTCACGGCGTCTTATCACAGCAATAGAAAAGGAAATGATACAGAAAGTGTCTGTACAAAGTTGAGTGGCACTAAAGCAGAAACTACAGAACACCTAGAAGGAGAATTAGCCAGACTACTCATTTGTGTCCTAGTATTCTGTCATGCATAGACATTAAAAGAATTCTGCTGGTTTGCATTTGGGTATGGGAGCACAGACCTGGTTTTCTTAGAAGTTCAAATTATTCTCACAAGAAAGGAATTTAGCATTCAAATATATTAAGTAGGATAATATTCTGTTTAGAAGGAATCTCCATAAGAAGTACTTCTGTTAATTCTACTTAATTTCTATTAATTCTATTAATGCAGCAATATACATAAGATAATCTGCTTTAAAACAAACAGGGATTTCCATTTATTCTGTCCACCCACTAAATCTAATTATATAAGTACCATAATTAACTGTCTACTTAATGTGATGTCTGTGGCTATTTAATTTGATATCATACAAGCCACAGCCTATTAGGTCATTTTCATTTCACACCAGATATGTTGTTGTCAATAGTCAGCCCCCAAATCTTTTATGAGCATGTATTCATATCAGTGAAAATATTTTGAATATATACAAACATATGTAAATTTCTAATACCCATGCATACAAATACACTCCTTTCCCAGTGGCCTCTCAAACTGTTTAACTCCCAATCCTAAACAAAGTAGGAAAAGCACAAAGCCGAAAGTATTTTTCTCTGAATGAGGCAGAATTGAACTAACACTCAGGGTTTGAGATCTACTGTCCCTCAGGAGTTTTCTACCACACTAGCTTTGCTCCCGAACATCATGGAGTGATAGCTAACTCCAGCCACAGACACAAATTCAAAAAGAACTAGAGTTTGCTTCAATTTGTCATGGGCAATCAAAAACTGTCAACTGAACAGGCAATACCTTGAATATAACACCTTAATTTCAATGTTTTAAAGAATAAACAGAGAATCAAAGGAACAGTAAGGAACGTAAAAAGATAGATTAGCGCCTCCAAATCAGGCAGTAGCACAGCAGCACGCTGCGCACACAAAACAAGAACAGCACATCTGTTCTAAAGAGAAAGAGAGAACTGCAAAATTTAATTGCTGCTTATGGAAATTAAAATAATTAAAAGATATTAATGAAGGAATACAGTGTTGAAATAGACAAAAAATAATTGTGCTTGTGTATTTCTTGACTTACTGAAATTCAAAAATGACAAAGAGTAAATTTTTTTAAAAAAAAGCACCCACATAAGTGAAGTAAACTTTAGTCTTGTTCCAGAAATTATAGAGAAATAATAAATATGTGAATGAGAAAATTATCAGAGATCATGAAATTAGTTCTAATAATTAGAAGAGCCCAGCCTCCATATTTGTCTACTGAGCATAAAACAAACCAAATAAATATACTAAGAAATAGAAAATGTATGGTTGTAGAACTTCAGGACACTAGCAAGAAAGCAGTTTGAAATGCTTCTACAAAGGGAACAGAACATTTACGTGTGGAGGAACAAGAACCATACTAATGCAAGACTTATCAGACACAGTGAATGTTAAAGAACATGAAACCAGTGTCCTGAGGAAAGATGATTTTAAGTGTATGAGGCTTTAGTACTATGAACCAATGAAAAAAGCAAAAAACAGTAAAATAAAAACACTGAGACTTAAGATTAATTTTCTTAGGTGATTTCTTGATAAGCTACTTCTGGAAACAGAGAAGTTTTAGAAATTGAATTGTTTACACACACACACACACACACACACACACACACACACACACACACACACAAAACAGTTAGGAGGCCATCTGGGTCTAATCTCTAAAAGATTGCTAACCCAAAGTGAGGGAGGTAAATGGATACAGGTACCAAACATGGGAACAGAAAGGGCTCATTACAGCTACTTCTAGCTTCTACACAATGGAAGAAACAGCAAAGCAACAGACAATGTACAGAATAACAGAAAATCTCCATGAGCCATGCATCTGACAAGACACAAACACCCAAGACACAGGAATACTTTCTATCTTTTTTTTAGATTTCTGTTTTCCTTTTACTGAAAACAGATACTTTTTCCTCACACATCCCAACTAGATCTACCTCCTTTCTATCTCTCATTAGAAAATAAACAGGCTTCTAGGGGATAATCATATAATATAATTAGATAAAACAAAACCCAACACATCAAGATAGGACAAAACAAACAGAAGGAAAAGAGCCCCGCACAAAGGCACAAGAAACAGATATAGATATGGAGACTCACTGGTTTGCACACTCAGGTATCCCAGAAGAACATTAAACTACAAGCCAAAATACACACACACACACACACACACACACACACACACACACACACACGCACGCACGCACATTTCTACATTTCTTAAAAAAGGAGGGGAGAGTTGAAGCCCTTAGGTGACATTATGAGAAGGACCCTCTAAAGATCCTATTTGCTTTCTGTTAGCCATCTACTGCTAGGCATGCAACCTACCCTTAAGAGTAGTTTGTTTTCCCAGTGAGACTCCCCTGGAGAAAACTGAATTGACAATTGCAATCATTTATCAACTGTAGATAGCATCTGGCTTAGGTATGGGGGCATGCATCCACTTCTCCTTTTAGCTCTAGGACCCCATCTGGTCCTGTGCATGATGCCTCAGTCTCTATGAGCTCATATGTACAACGATCCTGTTGATTTAGAGGGCCTTATTTCCTTTGTGTCCTCTATCCACTCTGACTCTTACACACTGTATGGCTCCTCTTCCCTGAGCCCTGAGGAGAGGGATTTAATGGAGACATGCCATTTAGGGCTGAGTGTTCTGAGGTCTCATTCTCTGGATAATGTCTGGCTGTGGGTCTTTGAGTTTTCTCACATCTGCTATGGGTGAGATCTTCTCTGATTATCTTTGAGCAAGGTACTAATCTATAATCATAGATCATAATCTACGAATATGACAGAATGCCTTCTCTTAATAGACCAGTAGTATTTGGGTTTTCCCTAGGTCGCTGGGCTACCTAGTCTCAGGTTCTTAGTCAGCCAAGCAGTGTCGAGTATGGGTTCCGTCTTGTGTCATGGACTTTAAGTCAAATCAGATATTGCTTACTTATTCTCACGAGCTCTGTGCCACTACTGCCCTAGCATGTCTTGCAGATGGGACACCATTGTAGATCAAAAGGTTTACAGCTGGGTTGGTGTTTATAGTTCTCTTTTGGTAACTTACAGAGTACCTTCCTGTACCGAAGACACTGGCACATGGGGGGTAGTCTCTAAGTGGACACCAGCTCCATGTCTAACGAGTTGTGCAGGTGTTGTCTTCTGAAATGGGGCCTCACCGTCAGTTTGTGGAGAGCAACCCGTAGTCTTGACAATAGTCTAGGTTGTTTGTGGGTTCCCTTTGGCCAACAACTCAATAAGATGTAATCCAATCCCAGTCCTAGAAGCTTCATTTCGTGTCAAAGGATATTTATCCTCTTGGTGCTCTGTCTCCACCATTATTTGGTGATTTTATTGAGATTGCCTTCATATACGCATATATTTTAGGAAGCTCCTACTGTATTAAGTTTACATACTACCCTTCAAATATTCCGTAATTTAGCTGTCACCCCCATATTCCCTCCCTCACCCCAATACCTCCCTACTTGATCCTCCCATTCCAACTCCCCTAATTATCCATATCTGTCTATTCTAAAAATGTAAGAAATTCTAGCTCAAGACAATGAAGCAAATGATCCAATTTCAAGGTGGACATTTCCCAAAAGAAAGCATACGAAACACAATGCGCTATCACCTCGGGCAACATGGGATGGCTTTTATCTAAAACATATGAAATGATAAATATCAGTGAGGAACTCTTTATACAGTGTTGATAAGAATGTTGATCGGCACAGTAATCACTGAAAATAGTATTGGCAGTCCTCAAAAAAATAGAAAATAGAAATACCTTACCATCTATATTTGTCCTTTGGGCAAACATCAAAACAACCGAAATAAGTGTGTGAAACAGATATTTGCTCCTCTGTGTCCCTTGAACACAGAGATCAAGATATAAAACCAAATTAGATATTCATATACGAATGAAGAAAACATAGTTTATGGGTTCCGAGAAATAGTATTCAGCCTCTTAGAAAGAGGCAAGCTTCACATTTGAACAAATTTGAAGATTAAAGATAAGCATGTAGGATATTAAGTAAATTAAATGAGTCAGGCACAAAAAGACAAATGCTATATGATCCATACAACTCATTTATATATCTAATTCTAAAAATTAGAGTAATCTGAAGTGATACAATCAGAGAGTAAAATATTAATAACCAGAAGTTGGGAGGGGGTAAACCATTGTAAAGATATTGATAAAATATTCACAATTTTGGTTACAAAGATTATGACCACGAGATCTATAATAAAATATAATGACTATAGTCAATAGGAACATACTGCATACTTAAAAATCTGAGTGTATGAGACCATGGCAGCCTCTGAGCCTGGGCTGCAGCCAAGGACCATGTTTGGGTCTGTGGTGCTACTGCACTCAGGGTCTGTGTTGATGTCCATGGCCCATGTTGCCCCAGAATGCTCCACAACTGCCCAAGGGCTGGGCCACCACCTGTGGCCATGATGGTGTCCAAGAGCCATGCTGCCCCTAGTGCCATGTCAATCTGAGTGGCCAGCACCATGGCTTCTGTTACCATCGAAGGCCACGTGGATGCCCAGGGTCTAGTCTGCCACCTGGGGCCATATTGGAGTCTGGGGACCACTCTACAGCCAAGCCCATAAAGATCTGAGTGGTCTGTGCTACCACCCAGGGCCATGGTGAAATCCAGGCCCACCCTGTTTCTAAAGGGCCACATCTGGGTCCATGGTCCTGCTGCAGCTGAGGTCTTTGTTGATGTCTGTTGCCAAAGTCAACACATGGGCCCATTCAAAGCATGCATGTTGATTGAAAGGGCTATGTTGAGCCCACCCCTCCCTTCACTTGCCCTGGGAGAACTGGCCCTAACCCTTACTATGGGCACGAGAGAACTGATTGCATCCCTTGCCTGAGAAGATTGGTCCCAGTGGCCCTGATTGACCAACTCAGCTACCAACCAGGCCCACATCCAGGGCTTTGAATTGGCCCACCCAACATCTACCCCATCTATGACCTACTGGGACTGGTCCTGTAGAACCATAGCCACAGAATCTCCATGACTCGGGGCAACAGCAGGATATCCAAGGGGAGTTTTGGTGAGCACCCAGTATTGATGGTGTACCAGAAGTCAGAGGCCTTGAACCTGACTAACAGCTCATTACACAATGAACATTTGCAAGTAAAGCTGTGTGGACAAAGGGTCTCCTGCAGGACATATTGCAGCTCCCAATGCCACTAAAATGAATGAAGTGATGGAGACGCGGGAAAAACAGAGGATAGAAGTGTTCTTCTTGTTTGTTTTTGGTTTTTGTTGTTGTTGTTTTGTTTTGTGTTTTTTATTTGTTTGTTTAATAGTTTTATTTTTTTTAACTTTTATTTATTTTTACATTTTCTTTGGTGGGGACACTTACAAGGGTGAAGGGTGAATATGAAGGGACTGGGAAATGAGTGGGATTGGAGTGCGTAATGTGAAATTCCAAAGAATCAGTACTGAAAAAAAACTATATTAAAAAAATCTGAATGTAAATTTTCAATGTCCTCATCACATACAAAACCATAAGTGTGTGAAGTAATGAATATGTTAATTAGATTGATTAGCCAGTCAACAATTTGTGCATATATGTGTGTCATTACATTAAATACATGTAATTTTTACTTGTCAAAAACAAATGAATAAAGATATATAAAAAATAAATGAAAATATTTAGAGAAAAGAGCAAGACAAATATATAACTCAGAAGTTAGAAAAACTTGAGCATATTATAACAATGAAAGTAACTGATAAACTATGGAAAAGGAAAACATCTGAAATAGATTCTAGGGAGACCTGCCTTTGAGAGGGACTGGGCATTGGACCAGGAGAAAAAGAAACAAAATCCATGGAGTGTTTGGCTCTAAAGCTAATGAATATGCAAATAGTGTTAATTTGTTTCTACTTTTAAAAACGAATTACAGAAGACAAGCCATACAAGACGAATTATGATGATCCACACTTTCTGTGTAAAAGAGGTTAGGAAGAAAAAAGTAGATAGCAGAGTTTTCTAGAAAGGGCACAACAAGACACAGAAGTTTGGTGGCTCTGGTGTGCAGAGGTGACTTCCATAGGTCTAGCTTTTGGCAGAAGAGAGGCGTGGATGAGGCGCTGTCTACAGAACCAAATCCTCATTTACTTTCCAAATGTGTTCAATGATAATGTGGACCTAATTTTGAATAACCCTGGATATCCAGAAAGATGACATCCAACAACTGAAGACATGATGTCTGCCTTTGTTGAAATCTACTCAGTTCTTAAAATCATCACAGCATAGTGAAAGGGTGCATAATAAATCCATTCTATCTTACACAGAGAAGCAGTTAACAGAGAACACAAAGTCAGCATTTGAATTAGGATCCTGGAAGAAACAACTGTTAAAAGGAAGGCAGGGAGGGCCAGCTCAGCTTTTCATAGCCAAGAAGTATTTAAGCTTCTGGGTGTGTGGTCACGACCCTCTCCTCCATTCCACTCCAGTGGGGGGGGGGGGATCGCCCCCCCTTCTGCAGGTGTGAGATAAGCTCTGATACTTAAAGCTGTGTCTCACCCACAACCTCCGCCCTGCTTCTTATCCTAATCAGTGTTCTAGTAAGATTTCCATGTTCCCATGGCAGTGACATCATATTTCATTGGTGGCTTTTTGAATGGTCTTAAAAGAATAAAGGCCTGAGCCAAAGGGTGAACTGGTCATAAGTTGGTGTATTAAGCAGATATTATGTAGTCGTGTTTATTTAAAAAAAAAATGTGATACACACATACAATGGAATTTTTTTTCACCCACACAGAAGAATTAATTAACATCATTGTCAGAAAAATGGGCACAAATGCAAAGAGCTGTGTTAAATGAATTGACTAACTCAGAGAAATATTGTGCCTTATCTCAAGTGTGGCTCCTAGATTTTACATGGGTGCAGAAAAGCATGTCTGTGAGCTTGACCTGCAAGCAGGGCTGAAGAGGGCTAAAGTAAGAAACAACTGACAGGAGGAGGGATAGGAAGAAAGGGGTCGGAGGTATAGGGAAATGTGCTCAGCATACAATAAAAATGTGTGTTAAATTGTCTTGCTGTAACATAGTACTGGAAACAATGAATATAGTCAATGAAAAGCTTTCAACATTCCTGAAAGCAATTTCATACCCACGGTTTCTTCCTTCCCACGTGCATGGAAGTAGGAAATCAAAAGAATCATTGGAGTCAAATTTCAGCAAAGATCCAGATTTCGTTAGCAGGGACTGTTAAGTTCACCAGGAGACAATGTGGTCCCACAGTGTTTTCTAAATATAGAAGTCCCTAAGGCTTAAGACAAGGACAGAAATCTAGCAAGAACTGACAGTCTTCCTAATTATCGGGGACTACGGGGGTCCAGCCCCTCGTAGTCCCCTCCCAGGGTCCAGAAAGAATCTACAACCAGCTGATAATTAATCTTTGATGAGAAGAAATGAATCTATGTTCACGAAACTCCTTAGTCCATACACTTTATTCTTCTGAGTCAGTTACAAGCTTATATTCTGCTCTCGGATTTAGCTCATTTCTAGCCTGATTTCTCTCTACACTTGTCTGTGGTCCCCTCTAGGTTCTATCTTAATTCCTTCATCTAGTTCTGCCCCTTCTAGGTTCTCATCCATCTTGTTCCTTCCCATATCATCTTTTCTCCCATCTCCTTCTCTCTCCTCATCTCATTCTTCCTCAACTTGTTTTTCCTCATCTTCCATCTCGTTCCTCTAGTCCTCTCTTCTAGCCTTTCAATCTAGTTCTTCCCCATCTCAATTTGTTCCTCTCAAGTTCTTACCCATCTAGTTCTTCCATTCCCTTTTCTCTTCTCCGTCCCTCCTTGCCCTGGAAGTCCTGGTATATAAAGCCAGGCTTCCAGGGTCAAATGGAAGGGTGATAAGAATCACATAGGGAGGCAATAACCATTAATTATCATTTGCAACCCCAAAGGGAAGTGACCAATGGGGAAATGAATTAACTAAAGGCTGAATTCAGGTAATATCTAAGAAGAGGGAATCTTATGTGCTCAACTATAGTCTTAAACGTGAATAGTAGAAAATGTTAAGAATCTATAAGTTGCTGGGTCAATGGGAAAAAATAAAACTGTCTTCTTTTTTTCCTGTGGCTCCTATCTGTCCAAGCTATCTGCCGTTTTTCTGCAGGGTGGGGGAAAGTGTGCTCAGTTGCTAGGCAACCTGTGTACAGCTAGATGCCTCTGGTGATAGTTAAAGGGAGATCTGGAACTGGAGGTAAGGTTTGGGAAAGGAGGAAGTAAGGCTTAATTGGCACATCCGCCAGGCCTTCTCAAACAGGTAGCCTGGATTAAGTCTGTTCTTAGAGAATACAGAGGTATCTCTGATAAAGTACTCTCCTACATCTGGGGATGGACCTGACCGGATGCTGCTAATGATGATAATTACAGGGAGGCTTGAACTGGGGTTCTGACTGAGCATAGCTGTCAGTGCAGAAGGTTATCTAAATATGCCTAGAAGTGGTTAGGTAAGGAGTTAGCGGTCTATAAAGTTAGTAAGGCTGTAAGAAAGGGGGGTCCAAGCTGAATTGTGTAAAGCTATTACTTAACGTCCACCTGACCTAGGTGGTGTCTCCTTGTGGAATTTACCTTAAATCAGGAGACTTGCTTGTGGACTGTTATTACTGCTAGTCCTTGAAAGTGGCCAAGGGAGTTATCTGATTCCAGAGAAAGCCTTTCCTGAGGCTGTTCTCCAAATACCTGGAATGTGTATGTCCAGAGAGTGATCAGTCCACACTGTTAGCCCTTCTTAGGGAAAAGTCAATTGGGAAAACTATGAAGGTACACATGATTTTCATAACAGAAGACAGCTGATATATAACAAGCCAAGTAACACCAAAAACTCCTTGGGATTTGGCTTCCTCTGGAGGAATTCCCTGATTCCTCCAGGTAGTGACTTTGCCATAACCAGCTGAATTTTTATAATATATTCCTGCGGCCCGCAGCACCTAATCGTTTTGTCTAAGTTCCTTTTGGGTTTCCTCTGATGGCCATTGCCACTAGCCAAGTGTCGGTCCACACCAGCTTCATGGAGACCCACGTTCTTGTTCTGTCTTGGTCTGCTTTAAGCTGCAGTGACACTGGGAAATAGTCTTGATTCAGAGGAACTCTGGGGAAGAAACGTGATTGATGCCCACCAGGCGGCAAGCCCTCCCCCACTGTGTCGTCCCCATCCGTCCATTACTTATTTTCATCAGCTGTCCTGAGACATTAATGATGTCCATATTGTACTCATTTAATCTTGATGCATACACCTGACTACAAATTCAATCATTTAGATGATATACATTTATTTTCTTTAATGTCCATAGACCAGAAATTGAGCATGTCTTAGCTGGCTCTCTGCTTCCGTCTTCCTGGGCTACCGTTAAGGTTCTGGCTATGGTTGTGGTCTCAGCAGAGACTTGGCTATGGAAAGGTCCACTGCCAGCTTCCTTAACTGGCTGAAACAATTAATTTCTCTGGTGCCACAAAACAAAAGCTTCAGATGCTTGCTGGCTGCCACCAGTGCACCCAGGAGCCACTCCTGACCCTCAGCGGTATGGGTAACTTACTCGTGACAGCTTGTCTCTTCAAAATCAGTGATGAGAGTCCCTTCTATACATTTACTTGCAAGACAAAATAATATATATGTAATGCATATCATACTATAAGCATAGCAGTGCCATATGGCCTGCTATATCCTGTTGGTTAGAAGCAAATAACATGGTCCTGCTCATTCTCCAAGGAAATCATCATTTAAAGTCTGAATGGGGCAACAGCGGGGGCCACTTCAAATGTGTCTGCCACTTACATCATGCATGCTGTTCAACTGAGCCTCGGGGTGATACATCAATCTGCCCACGGAAATTCTTACACAACAAATATGTCTCCCCTTTGCAGAGACAACAGACTCTTCGCAACATGAAAAATGGAAGCAAATAAAAGCAGAAAACTGTGTGAACTTTGCACTTTCCGTTGAACTGTATGCTTTCACTACGCCAAGTCATGATTCTGGAAAAGAAAGCTGGGAGCTGGGGATGTAGCTTACCCAATGGAGAGCTTACACAGCACACATTTGATCACAAGTCAATAACTCTCCCTCCTCACCCCCCCAAAAAAAGAAAGACAAATGTAGAAAACATCTGTCTTTCAAGCCCAAGATATAAAATTAAAATCACTTTATTTTAAAATATTTTCTATTTGGCACATGTACATATATATAATAAAAACAAAATCTTTTATGAATAACGTCTTAGACCAGCTAGGAAGTATTTATTATTATAATTCAGTTTATTTGTAATTTCTTGGGTCATCTGTATGAGAGAGTAAAATACCTGTATATATTTAATATATAATGTATAGGTATATATTTAATGTATTTACTATATTACATAGTAAACATTAATTAATAGGGACAGCTAAGAGCTTAATGAGCACTGCTACAGTAAAGCATTAAGCACTCACATGTTCTTGGTATTTTTGTTTGTTTATTTGTTTTTCGAGACAGGGTTTCTCTGTGTTGTATTGGTGCCTATCCTGGATCTTGCTCTATAGACCAGGCTGGCCTTGAACTCACAGAGATCCGCCTGCCTCTGCCTCCCAAGTGCTGAGATTAAAGGCGTGTGCCACCATCACTTGGCTTCTTGGTTTTATATATTACTTGGAATAGAAGTTTCTAGAAGATGAGTGTTATGAAATCAATATTTTCTTCTGATATTTTACTTAAACTTTCCTATATGCCACTATCCTCTACCAGAAGGAAATAATTTTGTGGCTTACCTCATATTTTCATCACTGTTTCTGTGCCAAATTCTTGTCTTCTGGTACTAGGTATGTGGCACTCGGGTACACGATTACAGTTTGGTAGTAGAGTACATGCCTAGAGTCTGGGACTAGAGCACCTGACTATCTCGGGTATGTGACTATAGTCTGGCACTAGGGTATTATTTAGAAATTGAATCTTTGCAGATGGAATCCAATTGTGATGAGTCCACAAGGGATGGACCTAATTTCACTATTAAAATAATTCCTCATGATAATTAAATGATAGCTTTAATGTTTTAAAGATAAGGACTTAGACAGATATTATGGTCCTGACTTTCTATCAAAATAATGAATAAGGTAACTTTTAGCGATTCTGTTCTGGGCACATATTAAAAATTGAGTCATTCATTCACCCAACCAACACTAATAGGAGCTGTACCAATATTTGGACACTATACTGTGTCATGAGTAGTTATGCAATGCCTTCCCTCACAAGACTTACAATCAGATCAGCTACTCCCATGAACAGGAACTCCACAAGACTATGTATGAACTTACCTTTCCTTTTAATTTATTGATTTATCATTTTATGTATTTGAGTGTTTTGCCGGCACGTATGTGTGTATACCACATATATGCCCAGTGCCCACAAAGGCCAGAAGAAGGCATCAAAAATCCTATGACTGGAGCTACAGATGGTTGTGAGCTGCTGTGAATCACGCCTGGGTCTTCTGCTGGAGCAGCGAGTGCTCTTAACCTCTGAATTAACTCTCCAGTTCCTGATTTTTTTTTTCAATGTGTGTGTGTGTGTGTGTGTGTGTGTGTGTGTGTGTGTGTGTATTTGTGAATGCACATGTCTGAGTGATGAGTGGCATGTGCCATGGCAATGCCTGGGGAGACCAGAAAACAACCTTGGGTGTTGGACTTCACCTCCCACCTTGTTTGAGACAGGGTCCCTTGTGGGTTGCCACTGTTTGTACCAGTCTAGTCAACCTACAGGCTCTTCTATCTCTGCCTCTCCTTTTGCCACAGTGGCATTGAGGGTACAGGTGTGCACCACCACATCTTCCGGCTTCACAGGGGTTCTAGGGGTGTGAACTGAGGTGCACACTTGTGTAGCAAGTGCCTCCTCATCTGCTGAGAAATCTCAGCCAAGACACCGATTTTAAACATTCGCCTTTGCGGAGGTCCGGAATGGCAGACAGTAGAAGGTGACATTTCTCGGCAGAGCATTAAGCAGATGGCTGGCAAGAGCCGTGTCTTGGTTCCGATCTTATGGCAATGGCAAGGGTGGTGAATAACGTCTGCAAGTGATTTGAGGACAAAAACTGCTCTTGTTTAAAGACCTTTCATACACAGCTGTGATCCTTCTCAACCTGGCGACACAGAAGGAAAGCTCTCTGTGGGGTGGCCTTGTTTTTGTCATTGAGCCTTCACAAGGGGGTAACTCCAAGCCACTGGATGAGATTTATTAATTAAGGCCAAGCCACCTTTGTGACAGCAGCCACTGTCGTTCTTAGCATTTAACCAACGAAATCCTGCTAATCTGATCATTCCAGAGATGAAAAGTCTCTGGGGCTGGGTGGGGAGATAGTTTTGTTCTTCAGAATGAGGAGCTCAGGAAAAGGAGAGATGGCAAAAAAAAAAAAAAAACAAAAAAAAAAACAAAAAACAAAAAAACCACATAGCAGAATGTGGAAAAAAAAATTCTTAGAATAGAAATGTCAGATACTTGATTTTAATTTTCACTTGCTGTGAACTAAAGTCTTTTTAATTTCCCAAGCCTTTATTAAATTGCTGAATGCTCAAATACTTGATGGGGGTCTGTAGAAGTGTGTGAGAGAACACATTTAATCAAATAGTGTGAATTTGGTGTTTGGTTAGTTTATAATTAGCACATAGTAATGAGATACAGTGTAATGTTTTAACATGTATGTAAATTACATAGTAATCAAATCAAGGCATTTAACATCTCTATCACTGCACACATTTTCCTCCTTTCCTATTATGAATCCAGAATCCTTCTATCTTGTAGCTATTACAGTGTTTTTACTATAGTCACCCTACTGTGTAACAGAACACTGGAACTTGTCCTCTATTTCTATCAGTGGCACCAAAGATGAACATGCTTTATTCTTTTATGGCTGAATTAAATCCCATTATCTACACAACACCATGGTTTCTTTATTCGCTCATTGACTCAGAGTGGCCACTGAGAACAGTACCTTAAAGAGCTCGTTTAAAGTGTACTAATGCACTTCCTGGTGACTTTTTTTGGAAACGTAAACACAGTGAGGGTGTTCAGCATTTCCTTTTTGAAGAGTTTCTTTTGTGATTTCTATCAAATTTTGTGTTTACATATATTCTTTTTATGTCCTTTCCAGTAACATTTAGATCAGGAATACTCATATATCAAAGGTTCCTTTGCATATATTTCCAGGAGAAATAAAGGAAATATCAAAGATAGAGGTCGAAAGACTTCAACAAGGACAAAGTACATGTGCCCAGGATGACAGAAAAGTCCAGCTGCAAAACACACACACACATTTTCTACTCCCAGAAATTAAACATTCTTAAATATATATAAAAAAGAATTCAGTTGAACTTATCTAGATCTATTCTAGTACCTGAAGATTTAAGTTACCCAAGAAAAGATCGAATTAAATAAAAATAGTAGCTAACATACGGTGAGAGCCCGTATTGTTATTTAATCCTGAGAGATTAATCAGGGTAAAGTCACTTGCTCTGCAGCTAGTTTACAGGCAAGGACACCCAGACTAAGACAGTGTAGATAAGGCCGCTCAGAGACAGGAGACAAGGATGAATGTTTATCATGGTGGGACTCCAAAGACTCTCAAGGTAATTCTGCTTAGCCTGAGCAAGAACACACAGTGGAAAGGCTAAAGCGTTTCTGAAATACACCAAAGGCCATCAGTCAGAGAGGTAAATCTTTTTTTCTCTTCAGAGGCAGAATCAGAAACCATTGGTATTGAGGAGGGGTTTTCATGCCCATGTGAGAGGGTCCAACATCTAGATCTGTCTGTAGCTAGGGTTTTCCTGCCTGGCCCACAGTCAGGATAAATCTCTCTCATCTACCAGTCCCACAGCCACTCATACCTGACCAAGTAAACACAGAGACTTATATTGGTTACAAACTGTATGGCCGTGGCAGGCTTCTTGCTAACTGTTCTTACAGCTTAAATTAATCCATTTTTATAAATCTAAACCTTGCTACATGGCTCGTGGCTTACCGGCATCTTCACATGCTGTTTGTCATCATGGCGGCTAGCAGTGTCTCTCTGACTCAGCCTTCCACTTCCCAGCTTTATTCTCCTCCTTGTCCTGCCTACACTTCCTGCCTAGCCAATGGCCAATCAGTGTTTTATTTATTGACTAATCAGCAACACATTTGCCATACAGTACATTCCACAGCATCTGTCCTGTGGTAGAACTGACTGAAACAGAAGACATTTACATGAATGATCAGATGACATAAACATGATAAGGGCAAAGGTCTTTTAGTGGATGATTTCCAAACTCCATTTAAGTATTTAACATTCTACGGGACTAAAATCCCCCATACAGCATAAATTTTCATTATCTTTATTCCCATGTCCTGTGGATAAGAGACTAAACTTTATATGATGAGAAACATCTAACCCAACCCCTACTTAAGATTTTCTGTGAGCTACAAATGGTATTGCAGAAGTCTTCCTTTGTTATTTCTGCTCTAGAAGAAAAAGAAAAACCGATGAATGGTATTTTTCACATAAACTGTGTTTCTAACCTAAATCATCCCAAACCTGAATTGTTCAATTTAGCATCTATGACCAGATTTCATAAAAATATTCCCCTATAATTTTTGAAGTAGAATCAAATGTCTGACTACCCAACAGCAATTTTATTTGTCCTTATAGTATAAGAGTTCTTCTTAAATAACCATGATCTGTGCCGCTGAAGGTAGCCTTAAAATTAATGAAGCCGAGGATAGCTACTGGAAGAGGTCCCAGCTTCTCTTGGATGGTGGTACATAAAATTTTGCTCGTCCATGAAATGATTATGCATAAATCCAACTTTCTCAGACTTACTTCTCTATGAAGAAAAAAATACTTCAGATATCTTTCTGGATCATTAGAGTTCTCAAGAATGGAAAAAAGACAGGATTTATTTTAAAATATATTATCCTTGGATCCTTTCAAGTCACTTCTAGATAAGAAAGATTCTTATGCATCAAATATTACTTTGCATGTCTTTATGCCAAAGCATTAGACAGAGTTCATCTGTGTGTGCATATGTACACACATGTGGATGTTGCATGGATATTGCTTTTCAATGTGGATTCTGTTCACGTTTTTTTATTTTATTTTTTATGTATTATATTTTTTGCTTTCTGCCTTTTGCAGACAGATAATCAATCCCACTGACAGACATGGAATTAAGAGCATTCTTGCTACTTTGTGTAGCAGAGTCAATCACACCTTGAGGGTCAGCTAATGCTGTTCTTCACGGCTGATTTGGGAGAATTTTGAAGTGAAACATTTACTTCCCTGGAATGTCAGCATCTTAGGCATGAGATATTCCTTCATCATCAGCAGCAATGCTGTAGCCCTTAGTGTATGATTTGTGATAAGTACAGTAATGTCTTCATAGTCTACTGTATCAGGTGGCATCTTCTCATGAGCAGTAGTTTCTGTAGGCCTCCATTCACTGTTTTCTGTAACTATTCAGAAAATAGCTAGCACCAATCAACTCAATCAGTAGAAGTTTCCGACTCATGGGAAGTTGAGTCATCCATGCCTAGTGACTAGTCACATCAGAAATAAAAACTTTTAATATACTGAATGAGAGGCAATACTGATTGCAGTATCTTTTGGTTGATAGTTGAGTTTGCAGACTTCCAATTATTTGATATAGATTAAAGCAAGTATGTAAAACATTTTAAACACATTTCAATTAAATTGATTTTTAGCATTTATTAGAATATCATTTTTGACACAGAACATATACTTCAGAATAGGTTAAGGACTTGAATATTCAATATGAGACTTAGGCCTTATGATACTTTGCCAAGGATGTCCTTTTATTTGTAGGACCCAGTGTAGAAAAACATAGTAAAATTAAGCTCTGAACTTAATCACATAGGACATGTGTGATAGTATTCTTGGTGTTTTAGATTTTTTAGTGGGTAGTTCTTAGTATATGGTGAATTTTAAAACCAATTTCCCAGTAACAAATAAAAATATAATGATCTATCAATGATAATAAATAAAGATGTGGTGATATATTGTATACCCTAATAAATTGGCTCAAGATCAGAGAATAGAACAAACCACTAGATTAAACATAGAAGTCAGGCAGTGGTGGCACACACCTTTAATCCTAGCACTCAGGAGGCAGAGATCTGTCTGGATCTCTGTGAGTTCAAAGGTACCCTGGATTTCATGAGATTGACTCGGTCTAGGAGAGAAATAGAGTCAGGGAGTGGTGGCACACATCTTTAATCCCGATGCTTGGGAGTCACATGCCTTTAATCACAGCACTAGGAAAGTTGAGACAGGAAATGATATGGGTGGTCAGAGAAAGATATATAAGGTGTGAGAAGACAGAAACTAAAGTCTTTCAGCTGAGGAAAACTTTTCAGGCTGAGGAGTCCTAGAACTAAGAGGTGGCTTGTTCCTTTGTCTCTCTGATCTTTCATCATTCACCCTAATATCAGCCAGCAGGGTTTTTTTTTTTTTTTTTTAATCACAAGACATTTTAGAATCAGTATTTCATAAAGCCAATCATGCTTGCACTTTAGAACATGATTCAATCTTAAGGTTACATAACAGCAAGGAAAATATTTACACCAATTTAAATGTTTAAACACAAAATTTAGAAGAGTACATGCTACTGTACATAGGCCATATAGATAATCGCATGGAAAAAATACTAATAAAGCTGTGTGGATGGAGTCTTGGGAGATGGCTCAGCAGTTATAAGTACTGGTGCTTCTCCAGAGGTCATGGGCTTTATTCTGTCACCTACATGGTGGCTCACAACCATCCGTAGCTTCAGTCCCAGGGCATCTGATGGCCCCTCCTGGCCTCTGCAGGCACTGCACGCACGTGGTACATACAGGCAGACAAAACACCCATACACATGAAAGAAAAATATTTTTAAAAATTGAATGAATGATTGCTTTTAGTAGTTTTAATTTTTCAATTTGCCCTATGTTGTTTGCTGTCACATTGTTTAAACAATGAAAATTACTCAAGTTTTATACTCCTCAGAAATACTGAAGAATAATACTGCTTAATGATTGCTATCATAAGATTCGAAATATTATATGAGTTCATATACACACACATGTGCATGAATTATATACCTCTCAAATTTGTATACTGAAGCTCTACTCTCCATTGTGACAGTATTTGTAGTTGGAGCTGTTGAGAAAGAATTAGCGTTAGAAGTCACGAGGGTGGGACCCTTCAGAGAGGAGTAGAGACTTTGTAAAACTGTATCTCTCCACTGTAAAAGGACAATACAAGGGAAACACAGGTCTTCATAAGAACCAAATTTGGTGGCACCTTGATCATGGACTTTCCAGACTTTGGTTCTGTGAGAAATAAGTGTCTGTTGTACAAGTTACCCATAACGAAGTATTTTTGCTCTTGCACCTTGTCCTGATGAGTCTTAGCTGTAAACTTGGCACAGCCTAGAGTTACCTGAGACTGGACTCTCTATTGATGGATTGCCTAGATCAGTTTTTCCTCTGAGCATCTCTGTGTCTTGACTTTTAATTAGTATAGCAGAGCACAACCTACTGTGGGTGGCACTATTCCCTGGGTAGGTGGCTCAGGAATAACAGAAAAGAGCATAATTTGCATATATATGAATATAAAGTATATCATATACAATTTAAAAGTTAAGTAGACCCACATCTATATACTCATGCATATGTGTGTGTGTGTGTATTTATATTTCAAATTCAGAGGTGCATTGTCAATCACTAAATAAATGAGAAAAAAGATGAGTGCCTATGTGCCTATACACAAATCTTAAGTGACATAAATTGACCTAAGTCATTCGATATGTCCTTCCAAGGGGTCCTTTTATCTCTATTTACAATATAAAGATGCCTTGACAGTGATAGGCTTGTCTCATTTATCTTAAAATCCTTCAAAATAATTCAGTTTTATAAAATAGAAAAACATAACTTTTCAAACATTTTACCACAAATTTTTCAGATTATTTTTCAGATACAACACTTTTCTCATTTCCTTTCCTCCCTCCAAATCAGTTCATATACCCTTCCCCTCTCTCCTTCTTTTTTCAATATTATTGCAAGCATACATGTATATATGTATTTTCTTTACTAATGAGAATTACTGTTATTGCCTGCATATATGTATATATGTATTTTCTTTACTAATGAGAATTACTGTTATTATATGCATATATGCATGTATGTATTTTTTTTACTAATGAGAATTACTGTTACTGCATGCATATATGTATATATGTATTTTCTTTACTAATGAGAATTACTGTTAATATATGCATATATATGTATACATGTATTTTCTTTACTAATGAGAATTACTGTTATTGCATGTATATGTGTATATATGTATATTCCTAAATAGCACCTGTTCAGCCCATACTATTTGTATACTATTTGTATATATGTTTTCAGGGCTGACTGTTTGGCACTGAACACCAATTCCTGTGCTCTTCCCTGGGGAAGACCATAACATTTTAATATGCCATGTCAGATTTACAAACCATTCCCAGACACCTCTTCCCATTGGATCATCACAACAGCTTTCTTGAATCAGAAACTTAATTACTAACTACTGCAGACCAGAAAAACAAACATAAGAGAAGTTAAGTGATGTCATCTTTGCACAACTGGCTGGCAGCCAGGTTAGCATGCAAATCTAGATATGTTTATTTTAACTCCAGCCTTATAAAATTCTGTTGGAGGTGGGAGCGATTCCATAATTGTTTTAGGAAACTAGAAGACAAAAATACTCCATACTATTGCATCTTTAATTTTGCAACAGTTAGCCAACTGAAGCCGTAAATAGCTTTAGCCTATTCCACAAAAGCAATATTTTATCTATTGTCTCCTCTATACTGTGTGCACTCGGTAATTAGAAATTTCATAGTTGAGTCAATTAATCTAATAAAAGCTCTTCAGTCCTAATTTAAAGTTTAGAAGCATAGAATAAGGTACTAACACTATTTTGCATGTTTAAAGGTTCATGGAATTGACTTTAAATGACCCAAATGAATCTCCTAGGCCGTGGAAAAGCCGGCGAGCTCATTAGAGCAGGCATGTATAACAATTACTGATGCAACACTTTTTAACTGCTGAAGCTCATATGATTACAAGTCACTTTCTTTTATGAAAATGACCAATTAGTAGCAGGCTATTTTATCAACCTGGCAACATGGGCTTGAGTTTTGTATTTTAATGAAAAAGACAAACCAGTGTTTGAATTTGAGTTTAACGATCTGCAAATTTCAACTCTCGTCTTATAGCATTAAAGTTTAGTCCAAGAACAGAGTAATATATTTATGGAAACCCATTCTCTTCTTCATACAAGCAGAAGACCCAGAGAGGATGTTCCATCACAGCTTTTCAAGGGAGACTCAGAAGCTTATTCAATGCCTATTCTTCCTCAGAGAAGTGGAAAGAAAACAAAACCTGAAGGTGAACTTCATGACTCCACCAGAGCAAGTGAATCCTGACTTCAGGAAGACTCTCAGTCTGGAATCAGAAACATTTATAAGGGGGTAGATATATGACAGTTAGCCAGAACAAATAAGATTCAGAGGGTGAAGCCCTCAGACTGTGCGGACACTCTGCTGGCTTCTCCGTTGACTCAAGGGGGCTCTCAGGAGTAAAGACAACCCATTAGCAGTTCTGCAGCTGGGTAAAAATCAGGAGGCTCTTAGCTTTACAAAAACTTTTCAGTTTCAAGAGGTCCCATTGATTAATTGTTTCTCTCAGTGTCTGTGCTACTGGTATTATATTTAGGAAGTGATCTCTGGTGCCAATGCATTCAAGACTACTTCCTACTTTCTCTTCTATCAGGTTCAGAGTAACTGGATTTATGTTGAGGTCTTTGATCCACTTGGACTTAAGTTTTGTGCACAGTGATAGATATGGATCTATTTGCAGCCTTCTACATGTTGAAATCCAGTTATGCCAGCACCATTTGTTGAAGATGCTTTCTTTTTTCCATTGTACAGTTTTGGCTTCTTTATCAAAAATTATATGTTCGTAGGTGTGCAGATTAATGTTAGGGTCTTCAATTCGATTCCATTGGTCCACATAACTGTTTTTATGCCAGTACCAACCTGTTTTTAATACTGTATCTCTATAGTAGAGCTTGAAGTCAGGGATAGTGATGCCTCCAGAGATTGTTTTATTGTACAGAATTCTTTTGGCTATCCTGGGTTTTTTGTTTTTCCAAATGAAGTTGAGTATTGTTCTTTCTAGGTCTGTGAAGAATCGTGTTGGTATTTGGATAGGGATTGCATTGAATCTGTAGATTGCTTTTGGTAAGATTGCCATTTTTACTATGTTAGTCCTGCCTATCCATGAGCATGGGAGATCTTTCCATTTTCTGACATATTCAGTCAACAAGACAAAGCGACAGCCTACAGAATCACCAACCCCACATTTGACAGAGGGCTAATATCAGGAATATATAAAGAACTCAAGAAATTAGATATCAAACTGCCCAACAGTCCAATTAAGAAATGGGCTATAGAGCTAAACAGAGTTCTCAACAGAGGAAGCTCAAATGGCTGAAAGACATTTAAGGAATTGCTCAACATCCCTAATCATCAGGGAAATGCAAATCAAAATGACTCTGAGATACCACCTTACACCCGACAGAATAGCTAAGATCAAAAATACTGAAGACAGTTTATGCTGGAGAGGATGTGGAGCAAGGGGAACTCTCCTCCACTGTTGGTGGGAATGCAAGCTTGTACAGCCACTTTGGAAATCAATATGATGCTTTCTTAGAAAATTGGGAATCAATCTCCCTCAAGATCCAGCTATACCACTCTTGGGCATATACCCAAGCAATGCTCAATCACAAGGGCACATGCTCAGCTATGTTCATATCAGCATTGTTTGTAATAGCTAGAACATGGAAACAACCTAGATGCCCTTCAACTGAAGAATGAATAAATAAAATGTGGTACATATACACAATGGAGTACTACTCAGCAGAGAAAAACAATGACATCGTGAGGTTTGCAGGCAAATGGATGGATCTAGAGTAAATCATCCTGAGTGAGGTAACCTAGACTCAGAAAGACAAACATTGTATGTACTCATTCATAGGTGGGTACTAGATGTAAAGCAAAGGATTACTATACTGCTACTCACAACTTCAGGGAGGCTACCTAGTAAAGAGGACCCTAAGAAAGACACAGGGATTGCCCAATGACAGAGAAATGGATGAGCTCTACATGAGTAAACTGGATGTGAGGCAGGCAATGAAGAGCAAGGATCGGGGGAAAGAGAGTTTAGGGGAGCGGGAGATCCCAGCTGGATCAAGAACAGAGAGGGAGAACAAGGAGAGACCATGATAAATGAAGACCCCATGGGAATAGGAAGAGGCAAAGTACTAGAGAGGTCCCCAGAAATCCACAAAGATACCTCCACAATAGACTACTGGCAATGGTCGAGAGAAAGCCCGAACTGACCTACTCTGGTGATCGGATGGCTGAACACCCTAACTGTCGTGATAGAACTCTCATCCAATGACTGATGGAAACAGATTCAGAGAGTCACGGCCAGGCAACAAATGGAGCTCCGGGAGTCCAATCAGCAAGAGAGAGGAGGGATTATATGAGCAAGAGATATTGAGACCATGATTGGAAAAAGCACAGGGACAAATAGCCAAACTAGTGGAAACACATGAACTATGAACCAAAAGCCAAGGAGCCCCCATGGAACTGGACCAGGCCCTCTGGATAAGTGAGACAGTCGATTAGCTTGAACTATTTAGGAGTCCCCCAGGCAGTAGGACCAGGACCTGTCCTTAGTGCATGAGCTGGCTTTTTGGAACCTAGGGCCTATGCTGGGACACTTTGCTCAGCCTAGGTGAAGGGAGGAGGGGATTGAACCTGCTCTGGCTGAGTCTACCAGGCTGAGCTGAATCCCCAGGGGAGTCCTTGCCTTGGAAGAGGTGGGAATGGGGGGTGGATTGGGGGGAAGGCAGGGAGGGGGGAGGGAGGACAGGGGAATTCTGTGGCTGGTATGTAAAATTAAATTTTAAAAAAATCACAAAGCTCTATTCCTGAGTCTTGCTCAGTCACTAGCAGTACCTACCTTAAAAAAAACTCTAAGACCCAAGCCAGATTAGTGCTACATACCTGTAGTCCGAACACTCAGGAAACTGAGGCAGGAGGATCATGAGATGAGGCCAGCCTGGACTACATATATATTGAGACCTTGTCTGAAAAGAGAAAGAAAATAACAGACAGATTGACTAACTGTAACTGAAAACCTGAGACACACCTGAAGGGCCATCAACATGGAAGCTGTAAGACACTTACCTTCTTTGCTCTAAAAGTGCCCTGTGTGGTTCATCTCCATCTGCTGTACATAATATACACCTACCAGCTACACATGTAGATACGTCATATTTGATATTCATTGTATGTTTGTTATACAGAGCAGACAAGGACAAAAGTCAACAGGAGCGGAAGAAAGATAAGTGGTCACCCAGTGTATCCTCCAAGAATCATTTAAATAATTTCTTTTAAGTATTAAAGCTTAAAAATACATTGCAATAACTACTTTATCCTGAATATGTCATGCAACTTAAGAATAAAACAGAGTTAGTGAGATGGTGCAGCAGGCAAAGCCACTTACCACCAAGCTGGATTACTTGGGTTCTCACCCTGGAATCCACAGGATGGAAGGAGAAAACTGACTCCCACAAATTGTCCTCTGACCTATGCACTTACACTCCCCAGAATACACTACACAGCACATACACAGAACACACACACACACACACACACACACACACACACACACACACACAATTCAGATAAATAGATGTGATTTTTTTATTTAAAGAATAAAAACAATCACAGAGACAAAAATAACTAGAATATATACTCTATATATGTGTTCTATATAATCTACATACATATGTTCTATATATTTTATATATGCATATACATGTATTGCAGAAATAGATGAATAGATAGATGATAGATACATATGTACATACATACACAGAGATGATTGATAGATGATAGACAGACAGATAGATAGATGATAGTCAGTCATCCAGCTGTTTATTTAAATACAATCAATAAATTATCCATCAAGTTGGATTATAGAATCATACTATTACAAGCTTAATCAGGCAGAAAAGCTGAGTTCTCTGAAAGCTGTCTCATGGTTGTGGCATTTAAGTCGGCCGCATATTGTATAGATGGCCCTGTTGCACACAAGAAAATGTCACTTTCTCAAACTGTCCTCTGACACAGAGACTACTCGGAGGCCGGTAACTACTCCTTGCAGAAGTCTCAGCCCCTGGAGGTATTTATTGATACCACAGTCAAATCTTTAAGATGTGAAATAACTGAGTCATTACTACATGGTGGTTGTTTAATGAACTGACTTAAAAAGAAATTTGAATAGCAATAATTCAACATGAGGTCTCTTCTACTAGTAGGCTGAAAAAATTTAAGTCTAAATGACTAATTAAAAAAGTAGCAAGTGACTTTCAAGGAGATTTTGACACAAAGGAAACATTATTAGATTAAAATATATGGAATTGTGCCAGGTTGGGTAGCACATGCCAGTAAACCCAGCACTTGAAAGGCAGATCAGGAGTTCAAGGTCATCCTCAACCACATAGTGAGTTCAGATCAGTCTGTGCTACATGATACTCTGTCTCAAAAAGCAAAACAAAACAGAATAAAATTACATAATGTGTATATAAAATGAATGGAATTAGAAATGAATGTGTAAAGAGGAGATCTGGGTATAGTGGCACTCTTTTAATCCAAGCATTCAGGAGGCAGAAGTAGACAGATCTCAGTTAGTTCAAGGCCAGCCTCATCTATAGAGTGAGTGCCAAGACAGCCAAGGTATGTCTCAAAATAAATCAAAACAAATAAACACCCACAACAAAACATACAAAGAAAAATGATACATATGCAGAAAGAGAAGTATTCCATGTTTTCTTTCACTCATAGAACTGAGATAGAGATTGAGAGATGAAAGAGAGAAAGTAGAAGAGTAAGAGGGGAACAAGCGAGGGTAATGGGGGGAACATTGCCTGTTTTCTCTCATGCACAGAATCTAGATTTCTGCATCTATAAGTGAAAGCAAAGGGAGCTTGGATGGGGAAGAAACGAGCATCAGTCAGTGAGGAGGGCATAGGGGTTAGGAGCAGGAGACCATTGTGAACAAAATCCAATGTATGTGTATGAAAAGTTATAAAGAAACTCATTAGCTTCTGTACTAAATAGAAAAGACTTCCTTTGAAAAGAAAAAAAAACAAAACACTAGATGATTAAGATACTGATAATCACTTGCTCCCTGGCTCAGTTAGTGTGGGGCAGGAATCTCCACAGGGCTCAGGGAGCTCTGGTTTGTGGTCTTGTGAAGCTACAGTTGGATTTGAGCTGCAGCTGAAGGGTGAGTGTGTGTGTGTGTGTGTGTGTGTGTGTGTGTGTGTGTGTATGTGTAAGAGAGAGAGAGAGACAGATAGACAGAGACAGAGAAACAGAGAGACAGATAGACAGAAAGAAACAGAGAGACAGAAAGAGAAAGAGAGAGCTAGAGAGAGACAGAGAGAGAGAGAGAATCCAGAGGCCAAAGGTTGAGGTCAGTCCTCTTCTTCAAGCACTCCTCCCTGCTTTGGAGACAGTCTCTCATTCAGCATGGAGCTCACCCAAGTTCCAAGGATCCGCCTGTCTCCACTTCTCCAGCACTGGGATTATAAACATCCACAGCCTAGCCCAGCATTTTTAACTTGAGTGTCAGGGATTGAACTCATCTCCTCATTCTTGCACAGCAAATACTTTGCCAACTAAGCCATCTTCCCAGGCCTTGCGTGCCATCTTTAACAAACATTTCCTGTTAGTTTCCTGGGCATCTGAGAACCTGTGGGACACTTATGGAGGCTCTTAGACACAGTGGTTCTGTTATTTTCGAGTTTTGGACCACTCTGTTCTTATTCCTAACACCTTCCCTGACCTGATTGGTTGTCATTTGAATTATAAAAATAAATGTGTGGCATTTCTGGAACCAATATCATCATAGGTTCCGTCTTTGAAATAAAGACCCAAAAACCAAATAAAATAGTTATAAAAATAGCATGCATAATTTGTCAGGCTTATCCTATATTTGATTTCAGTTTGTTTTTTTTTATTTTGGCTAACTGCCTGGCTTTCCTCAAGCAACTTAATTTATTAACACTTATTTATTTCCCCAGTAGCATTATAAATTCACAACCACCCAGCTTTTTAAAAGTATAATTAACAAAAAAGAATATATCCAAAGCAAACAAGATGATGTTTTGATATGCAAACACATTGTGAATTAATTACTACTATCAGGTGAATTAGCCTAACCATTGTCTCGCTTAATTGCACATGGGTGCAATGAGAACATTTAAGATCTCTTTTTTTGCATATGTCAGCTTATCATATTGTTTCTGGTAGCCAGCATGCGGCTTGCTGGATCTGTACAGCTCACTTGTTTATAATTAAAAATGTACCCTCTAACCAAAGTTTCCATCTTTCCCTACCCCAGCTACTGGCGGGCATGATTCACTCCCTGCTTCTGAGTTTGACTCTTCATGTGGTACACCTTTCTGTGCCTGCCTCATTTCACTTAGCATAATATTATCCAAGATTATATATATATATATATATGTATATATATAGTACATTATCTGCTTTAAGGTTGCCAAATACTGTTATGCACATCCTTTTCTTCATCCACCAGTGGATGCTCAGGTTGTATTTATAGCTTAGCTATTGTGAATAATACTGTGAAAACACCGGCACAGAGGTATACTGGCTTCACTGACTTTGGCTACTGTGATGGTTAGCATTGGTCATCAACTTGGCATGATCTAAAGTCACCTAGGAGACAAGCTGCTGAGCATGTCTGTGAGGGATTTCCTACATTAGATTAACTGAGATGAGAAGACCCATTCTGAATTTGTCCAGGGCTGCATCAAAAGGAGACAGAGCTGACGTGAGCACTCATAGTCTCTGGTTTCTAACTGCAGATGGATTGTGACAGGCTGCCTCAGACCCCTGTTTCCATGACTATCCCACCATGATGGACTGTACCTGTGGCGGGCAACAAGAATAAATTACAGAGATTCAGCTGTGTATTAAAGCTATACTTTGGCCGTCCAAGGGTCTGTCAAAAGGCAAGCCATTTATTATGAATATTTGGTGTTATCCAGCTCTTAATATTTCAGTTGTCTTCTGCTATGAAATTCTTGCATGCCCAAATTTCCCCAGACCATTTGGCAAACAGTTCAGCTCTTCAGATCTGCTGAACTTCTAGGTAACTAACTTCCTTGCTGGAGCCAGTACTTGGATAAGGTCACATAGGCAAAGACAAGCTGGTGGGAGATGCATAGCTTTGTTTCTTGTGCTAATGAAGCTCAGACTATCCTCTCACCTTGAGGCCTAGCGGCTCTCCAGAGCAATTGACTGAGAACAAAAGAGGTTTTTACATATCAAGGTGGAAGGTGGAGCAACATTCTTGAGGAGGCAGAGAACCCTGTTGGCCAGGGGAAGGACAGACAGGCATTTTTCTGTAGAGCAGACAGAATGGCATGACCAAGGAGAAGAGAAGAACACAGAGGTAATGTAGATGGTAAGGCAGAACTCTTGAGCCAGGAGTACAGAGCAAGTAGAGATGGAGAATAAAGAAAAAGAGGACGAAGATGAGGCTGGAAACATAAGAGCTTAGTTGTTAGCAGGACTTTGAGGGAACAGTAAAAGAGAGGCAAAGAGGAACTGAGTGTCAGGACAGAATTGAAGCTATGTAGACAGGATTTCATTCCAGAGAAATAAAGTATAGGGACAAAGAGCTTGGTGTACCCAGATTTATTTCTGTCCTGAATGCCTGATGGAGCTGTAGCTGTAAAGATAGAACTTTGTCTTAGTGGAATAAAGTTAATAGACATAAGAGCACAGTGTGTAGGTTTTTTTCCCTCAGATATTCACGCCGGAAATAGCAAAATCCCCAGACCCTGGGTAATCCATATGTACCCGGAAATTATGAGCCAAAATCAAGCTTGTTTTCTTTACATTGCTTTTGTTGGGTATTTTGTCACAGTGAGACAAATAACTAATATAGACAAATCCCCAGAAGTAGAATTGATGGATCATATAATTGTTAGTTATTTTGTGGCTCTCTTACCCTGTGAGGAAATGTCACGAAACACGACAGAATCTGCTAATAAGAGTTTTATTAAGATAAAAGGGACAGAGAGTGCCCAGGCCTGTGGAAGACACTTCTGTAGAGAAGAAGAAGAGGAGAGAGAGAGAGAGAGAGAGAGAGAAAGCCGGGAATATGGCGCGGGCTTATAAAGGCTGGGCGTGCACAGGTCGAAGTAACTACTCCATGCATGTGCATAGATCACATGGCTGCGTTGTGTGCTCTTATGTAACCATGCAAAATCACGGATCCTGGTCACTCGAGATGCCTTGACCCGGAAATGGCTATCTTGACCTGGATAGGCGGAAGTGTCCTGGTCCTCCGGGCATGTACAAACATGCCCAACCGTGGGGGTGTGTTGTGAACCCATCAATAGTAGTTTTACTTTTTAAGTTCTTGAAAAGCCTCCATTGTTTCCATAACAACTGTACTAATTTACATTGTCATCAATAGCTTATGGAAGTTCCCATTTTTTGTATACCACCAATAATTGCTGCCTTTGATAATGGCCATTGAGTCAATATTTCAACTTTCCAGTTGATCATAGTGTTCTGCTTCAGAGCTACTATCTGGTCCTCTATGGCTTCTACCTTTTTGAGCCTTTCATTTTGTTCTTATTTTTTTAGTTTTATTTAGTTCATTTTCCCATATTTCACTACACATCTTGAGAAAAAAACACTTCAAATTACCATGTCACTTCATTTCTTAGGTTCATTACTGGTACTTTATTTGTCCCTTTGGTAGAATCACGGGGCCTTGGTGATTCATGATCCCTGTGGTTTTGTGTTGGTCTCTGTGTACTTGAAGAATTTGGTATATATTTCTTTCTGCCTTTACAGGTTAACTTTGATAGAGGAAAACCTTCACCAGTATCAGCCCGTGCAGAGATTCCTAGGTTAGCTGGCAGAGCCCATGGGAAGGTTTTCTCTGATGCCTTTGAACTGGTTGACTTTGAGTTAGTGGGCAGGAAACCCCATCCTAGGGACCAGTCTATGGTTAACTTCATGGATAGACCAAGCTCTTGTATCTCACAGGTCCATGAGGAATAGACTTGAGTGAGGTCCACTGGGGTAGACCTGGTAACTAGATCTTTTAACAATCTGTGATAACGGGTCTTTAGTTCCAGAGATGAAGATAATCTACTGTTAAAGCAATCTAGGGGCCAAAAACTTAAAGTTTAAGTCCACAGTGATAGGTCTAGGTTCTCAGTCTATGGAGGCTTGCTGTGGGATGGTCTGTACGTCAAATGTGTTGCTGATTGGTCGATAAATAAATCACTGATTGGCCAGTGGCCAGGCAGGAAGTATAGGCGGGACTAACAGAGAGGAGAATTGAGAGAACAGGAAGCTGAGTGAGGGAGACACTGCCAGCCGCCACCATGACAAGCCGCATGTGAAGACGCCGGTAAGCCATGAGCCACATGGCAAGGTATAGATTTATGGAAATGGATTAATTTAAGCTATAAGAACAGTTAGTAAGAAGCCTGCCATGGCCATACAGTTTGTTAGCAATATAAGTCTCTGTGTTTACTTGGTCGGGTCTGAATGGCTGTGGGACTGGCAGGTGAGAGAGATTTGCCCTTATCATGGGCCAGGCAGGAAAACTCTAGCTACAGAGGCTGGCCAGGAGCTTGGGTCTATAGGAGCCAATCTTGAGCCTAAGTTCCCTGGGGCCAAACTAGCACCATGATGAATGTGGGTCCTAGAGCCACTGAGACAAGCTTAGTGCTGAGGTGAGCCTGGAACCTAGAACCTCAGGTCTTACCTAGTTCCAGGATACACTAAAAGGAGCTAGAGCTGGGTCTGAGGCAAAGTTGAATGCCCATTTCTCTATCTTGCTCCCATGAAGGAAACACCTCTCTCTGTTCTGCTGTCTTAGCATGGGGAAGTGGTGACCCAGGTAAAAGAAGACTGCCCTTCCTTCTTCAACATACCTTTGTCTTACTTCTGTGCTCCACTCAGGTTATGCAATCTCTGACCCAAATTCCTTGGCTTTTTGTATTTGGGGGAAGTAGATGGTTTTTTCAGAGTGATGATTCCAGAATAGGGAGAGCACTGAAAACTCTTGTCACTTTCAGCATTAAAAATTCTCAATGGTGAATTCAGATGACAGATTGTACGTCTCAGAAATGGGAATTATCCTTCAGGTTTTTAATTGTGTTTTACTTTAAGATCTGAGAGGTCAAGTCCAAAGGTAAATTATCTTTCTATTGGCCAAGATGTAAACAAGAGAATCAGTAGCCAGAGAAATTTACACAACATTAACCAATCCCTGAATTAATGGGCTGGATAACTCATTCCACTTAGTAGACTCCCTGACTGTAGTGGTCGAAACTGATTGCTTTTAGTGTTTGGCATTGACGAATCAGTTACATCTATTCTTTGAACTCTGTAAGACTTATTCTTGGACTTTTTATAATTTTTTCAATTAAAAGAATTATTCCTTACCACCAGTTAACATTAACATGCCATCATATAACCTGTGATTTGAAATATACTTAATCAATTGTTACTTTTGAAAAACTCATCCCATGAGTTCTTTCACCTCAGAGTTTATTAAAATGAAAATTAGGAATTTTAGGGGTGTACTTCAATGGTAGTACACATGCCTGGTATGCACAATGTCCTGGGTTGGAAAAACACACACACACACACAGGAGTGGGGGCTGTACAGATTTGGGATTTTTCAGAGTTTTTCTTAGAACATATAATTGGTTATAATCCAGAGTTACCCAACTTCAGGTTGAGGGCTACATCCATGCCACCCTGTGATTTTACAAATGAGGTTGTATTGTGCAAATCTGGGTTGATTTGCTTACCTGCCATCTAAGGTACTTTCTTTCTACAGCCAGTAGAATGGTTGCTACAGAAGCTCCACAGCCTACAAAACCTTAGATATGTACCTTGGATCCCTTTTAGAAGGAAATCTGGTCACTCCTACAAACCAAGTACAAAGAATTGCTATAGAGTTGTTGGAAGGGGTACATGCCAAAGTTCAGGAGTTACTCTTTAATGCACTGAGCAAAAGATGGCCAAATCAGAAGAAAAGTGATTCATAAAAATAAAAAAACCTTGGGGATAAACAGATAGATTAGTCAGTAATGTCACAAAAGCCTAAAGACTGAGTTCAGGTTCCCAGAACCAACATAAAAAATCAGGCAATGGTTATACTCCAGTAATTCTAGCTCTGAGGAAGCAGAGACAGGAAGATCCTTGGGAGTTACTGGCCATCTAATCTTGTCAAATCCATGAGCTCCAGGTTCAATGAGAGACCCCACCCCCCAAAATAGTGTGAAGAACATAGAGGAAGACACTCAACATCAAAACATCAACCTGGCTTCCATAGGCACATACACATGTGTGTGCATACTTGTACACACATGTGCACACACACAAATACATACATATGCATATACTACACACACACACACGTCTTTCAGGCTTAAATAAAACAGCATAATAGTATCATATCAGATACTATTCAGAAATAATCAGAAGATTACAGGGAAAATTAATAGTTGAATAGTCAAATGTTCAAAGCTCTAGCTGTTTCCAAACCACTGGCTTTTCAAGTTGGCCTCCTGATTATACATCACTTCAATCACCCTGCACCTAAATGCAAAATCATATAAAGTGAGTAAGGATAAATTCACAGTTACCGGGCACACAAGCAGATAAACTGAACAAATGTGAGTTAGAACTGTTCGGAATTTACAACTCACACAGGCACCTTGGTCTAAAGATGTCAGGGCCAAACAAGCCCTTTTACAGCAGAGGGTTCCTGAAAGAGCTGTGATTCATTGACATGGAAAATGTGGCAGCTAGAAGCTCTCTCCATCATACCTGCTTAATACCTAACTTGTGTGTGTGTGTGTGTGTGTGTGTGTGTGTGTGTGTGTGTGTGTGTAATGGAAACCAAACCCAAGACCTTGTGTATGCTGGGCATGCATGGTATCACTCAGCTACATCTCTAGGCCCTATCCAATATTTATCTGCAAGAACTGTTTTAGTCTATGAAGGCAAAGGAGTTCACATTTTGCCTGTCAAGTAATGAGCTTGTGAATCAGGGGAAACGTCAGGAATTCTTAGTATTAGTAAGATCCACTAAGCTCCAAGTGATTGTGAGCTGTTATACAGCATTGAGATGCATTTGAACATTCTTCTAAGTTAAGTGCATTCCAAAAGGTTGTGAGGACATGTTGCTGAAAAGACAAAGTCCAAATGAAATGCATGTCCTTTTCTAAGAACACTCACCTTAATGACACATACAGTGTATGTGTGTGTGTGTGTGTGTGTGTGTGTGTGCACAAGTATGTGTGCGTACTTGAGTGTGTGTGAGAGAAAAAGAGAAAGATAGAAACAGAGACAGAGGGTCTAGCAAGATGGTTCAGAAGGTAAAGGCACTGCTAACAGACCTGACCACCTCAGTTTAATCCCTGGACCCCACGTGGTGGAAGAAGAGAACAGACTCTTGAAACGCTGTCCTCTGATCTGATAACCGTATCTGTGCTGCGACACACAAAAACTGCCAACACGTAACACTAAATAAACAGATGCGAACATTTTTAATCACTGCTTAAGACCTGTTGGTGATTTCAAGTCATTTACAAATGCTTTATTGTAACATAGCACCTGTGGAAGTGTGATAGATGATGGAACTGCAGAAATAAGTGAACTTGATGTACTTGCTTTCAACTGGGCAAAGTGGCGCCTCCACCTTGGCACTGTGTTAGCTCATCGCTTTCCCAAAAAGACTTTTTAAACTACTTTATATTGCTATCTAGTTTTCTTAATGGAGATGCTGACAGCTTGTGTACTGTTGCTTAGCACTTAAATTGGAAGCAAGGAAAATTAAATAAAGATTAAAGATTTTTTTCATTTATTTAAAAGTAGCAGGTATTACCTTAAGCTTCCAAAATCATTTGGGAAACATGGCCTATGGAAATCCACAGTCCTGAAAATCACAATGCAATAACTTTGCATTCATCTGACATATTTCAAACAAATTCTTATACTCAATGTTGGCCTAGGAATGCATTGGGCTGAGAGCCAAGAAATCTTCATTTTGGTCTGGGCTTTTACCTTCATGACTCCAGGCAAATCATTTCTCCTTGGGGTCTGAGACCTAACACATATTGACCGCACAAGTCCCTTTCACTGCCTTTGTGCTTATACAGATACACACACAAGGGAGGAATTGGAAAACCACAAATCGGACGTTACGGCTGTTTTCCTTCCTTGTGGCAAGACAGAGCAAGGACAGAAAAGTCTGTACTATTGCCCTCCCCTGACCAATGACAAGTCACATGAAACTGGTTGGCCAAGGGAAAAAATTATAAAATTCTATAATCTCCTAAGGTTTAAATGTCTTCATTGTTTCTATTAAATCTACTTCTACCTCGTGAGTGTGTTATATGTATGCATTTATGTGTGGGTGTACTTACCTGTGCCTGTGGGGGAGGGCCAACAGTTGACATTGGGTAACTTTCTCTGTCACTCTTGACCTTGTGTTTAGACAGAAGGTCCCATTGAACCTGGAGCTCACCAATTTGGCTAAATTGGCTGCTCGGTGAGCTTCCAGAGTCTACCTAACCTCCGCACTCGCCATTGCTGGGGTTATTAGATAGATATATCCACACCTCCCTTTTTGTGGATGCTGGGGCTTAAAACTCAGGCTCTTACAACCAAACCAAACTAGTGGGAACTCATGAACTGTGGATCAATAGCTGTGGAGCCTCCATGGGACTGGACTAGGCCCTCTGCACAAGCAAGACAGTTGTTTAATTTGACCTGCTTAAGGGGCCCCTGGCAGTAGGATTGGGATCCATCCCTGGTGCATGATCTGGCTTTTTGGAGCCCAGTGCCTAATGTGGGACACCTTACACAGCCTTGGTTCATGGGGAGGGGCTTGGAACTGCCTCAACTGAATGTACCAGGCTCTGCTGACTCCCCATGGGAGGCCTTACCTTTATGGAGGAGGGAATGGGAAGTGAGTTGGGGTAGAAAGGCTGGGGGTGGGATGAGGGAAGAGAGGGGCACCTGTGGTTGGTATGTAAAATGAACAGAAAGTTTCTTAATAATAAAAAGGGGAAAAAAGAAAAAAAAACCTCAGGATCCTAGGCTTTCAGCAAGCCCCTCACCTACTGAGCCACCTCCCCAGCCTTGAGCTGAAGCTACTTTCAAGACCACCTCACAAACAGCAGTGTAGGCAATTGAAGAACAGAATGATTCACTTTTGAGATAGATTTGTTAAATTCCCCAGTGAGGACTCTGATTCCTCAACCCTACAATAGCAAAACCTGAAAATCTCATACTTGACTTCATCTCCACTGCAGAGTCATAAGATGATTTCCAAATAATCTGATGAGGACTTCCCTTTCAGTCTACTTTTTAAAAAACAAAGTGTCTGTAAGCAATCCAGCAGTGAACTTAACTTCATGCCTGAAGATGTGCTTTCCCCAAACTGCAATTTGTTTCCGTTGAATTGTTCCCTAGGATTATACCAAAGCTGTAATTCTCTTTCCTGGCTTATGAAATCACTTCACCCAGAGAGTCACGTGGACTTGGAATTCATCTAAAACAGCTGGTTGATAAGCTACTAGAACATGTTTGTTGCGTCGATTGACCACTACAACATGCATCCGTTCCGTCCAGGCAGAACAGGGCGAACCACGGAGAAGTGCTTCCAATTATTCTTGCCCTTCTTGCCCATTTCTTTTACTTTCTCGATGTTTTTCATCTCCTAGCAACACAGAAATGTATGAACTGATAAAAAAGAATTCTAAGTAGCTTGTCAGGTTCACAGAAAAAGAAGAGCTCAAAAGACACGTTTGCCTTGCTGGTATGCAACTCTGTCAAACTAAGTGGCTCTAATTTTTCCTGTACTATCCACCACTAAAATCCAGAGTGCTATAATAATGTACTACCCATAATAGAGTGGTACCTATAACTTCTGACAAGAAAAAGATCAACATTTGGGCCCACAGTTTCCAAACAAAATAATTAAGTCTTCAATTATTATAGAAGAATTTTAAAATTAAGAAGTACAGGCACACTCAGCTGCTAGCACCGTAGCTACCACAGCCATAGGAGGCATCTGTGTGACAAGGTGAAGTTCATCATGGACCACTGTTCACAGGCCAGTAGCCAGGGACACCAGGAATCACTTCATCTGGCTTAACTCAGAGCCTGACTAACACTTTACCTATGAGAAGTTGTTGTGGAGTATTCAAAGAATGGGGACTTCTCGTTCAAGTGTGAAGACCGCTAGTATAGACAAGTATGTGGGCCTTTTTCAAGAGCATTCAAAGAGGTACCACTCCTATGTGTGAAACAACTTTGCACATTGCCGTCTACCCAGAAAACACCCACATCCAAGGTAGGATAAGCCTTTGCAGGCTGAGTGTGTTTCAAATGGGCCATAGACAGGATGAAACCAGTCAAGAATTGGCCTTCATATATGCATTGTGTTCAGTGAACTAGATCTCATCTGGTATCTGGGATATATGTGAACATACGGGCCACAGACAATATCCTGTTTATTTATTAGTAATCTAGGGTGTCAATCATGGCCCAGATAGTGTATATAGGCCTGTCATGGCTTCCAAGGAAGTGATCATCCTGATAATAGTGACCTCACAAGGGATGTGCCCTGCCAAGACCCTCAAGGAGGGAATGAACTATACATGCAACACATTTGCCTTCCAGCAGCATCAACATACTAACTGTGCAATGGGGACAGCACCCTGGAACTATAAGTGTAGAGTGTCAAGTGTGTCAAAGACTCTCTATTCAGAGCATATTGAATGTTCCTCTTGAGTCCTCATCTGAGAATCATTGTTTCTCCGTGAGGAACAATCCCTTTTGGGCTTTAAATTGTGCAGAAAGAAGCAGGCCCTCTGGTCAGTAACGAGTCCCTGAGAGTCCCATGAACTGGGAAGGCTTCCTGGGGAGGATAGGGTGGGCGGGGCCAAAAAGTAGCTTTGGCTGATAAACTCAAACTCTGCAGTGGTCCACTTATGTCAAATAGTTTTCAGTCTCAATGACCCGAGAAGAGAAAGGGGGAAATCCCTGTCTCACCAGAGTCCTGTTGCTTTTGTCAAAGGTTTCCTACATACTCATCCAGTAAAGAGGTCCGTGAGAGAATAGGCACTACTGTGATTTCAGTCCCATGTTTAGCCAAAAGCAGTGGGGGTCAAGCAGTCACCAGACACGATGCTGTGTTCTCCAGTCTCCCTCAGAGTTGAACACCGGATGCTTCTAGAATTGATTCTCCATGTAACATGCTCTGATCCTCTCATGAGCTGTCTGAAGTTTCAGAACATCAGGAAATACAACTTTGCCCAAATTTATCCTCCAGGCCTTCTTCCCAAGATGCCCTGTAGCTCTCTTCCTATCTTTTATACTCTTAAGCCTCTATGGAAGAGTTACTGCTTCCTTCTCCCTGGGATTTTTGTTTGTTTGTTTGTGTGTGCGTGTGTGTGCGTGCGTGTGTGTGTGTGTGTGTGTGTGTGTATGTGTGTGTGTGTGTGTGTGTGTGCATGCCTGTTTAAACCTGTTTAAAGTTACAGCTGCCCATTTCTAGGAAGAGATCTCAGATACTGGCTTATGTCTCTTGATATTTACTGCTTGGAATGATCATTCTGTCCTTAACTTTTAAACATGACTCAGTGTGCAGCTAATCAATCAATGGACTTGTTTACAGCATGATATTCTATGTTAAATGCAATAATTTTTAATAAAGCTAACAAGTATTATAGCATATTCACTTTTCGTAAACCCTTATCTTTCTTGTGTTTTCTGGATTAAAAATGTTCTATAAAGGGGGATGGAAAAGTTGCTCAGTGGTTAGGAGTACTTGTTACTCCTCCAGATGATCAGAGTTGAATTCCCCAAACCTCATGTCAGCTACCTCGAGTTCCAGAAATCCAACACCCTCTACTGGCCTCCCCAGGTAAACACACACACACACACACACACACACACACACACACACGCAAAACAAGACACACAAACACAGACACATACATAGACACACACAGAGAGATGAACAGGCATGCACACAAACACTCAGAGAGAGGGAGAGACAGACAGGCAGACAGACACAGAGACACACAAATACAGACACATACATAGACACGCACAGAGAGAGATGAACAGGCATGCACACAAACACTCAGAGAGAGAGATACACCCATTAAAAAATATGTCTTTAAGCTGGGCGGTGATGGCCCATGCCTTTAATCCCAGCACTTGGGAGGCAGAGGCAGACGGATCTTTGTGAGTTCGAGGCCAGCCTGGTCTAGAGAGCGAGATACAGGAAAGGCACAAAGCTACACAGAGAAACTCTGTCTAAAAGAAAAAAAATAAATGTCTTTAAAATTTTTCCCATATAGTATCCAGTAATTCACATATCTTTTCTCACATTTCCTTTTGGGCAAATTTAGCTAACATGGCTTTTTCCTGTGGGAAGTTATGAGTTTAAATGTCATTGGAAAATCAGTCCATGTAGCCTTTCCTAGTATGATCCACGTGACTAAAGCAAAACAGTGGTTCAGACTGCTGGTTTAAATATTGCATTTTTACATTTTTAAGTTAGGCTGAATACACCATTACTGGTATTTATTTAGGTTTATGGTTCTCGGTAGAATGTCAGTTTTAACTGCGGCTGCAATCATTTCCGATTTTGTATTGATTTCCGTAGCTGTAGCCAATTTTTTGAGACATTTTTGAGAAGGGGCTTAAAAGGTTGAATTTATAAATGTTCATGCAGGCAGTCTGATGATGAATAAAATGTTCTCCCCTCACGCTGGCCTGAACTCACAGAGCAAAGACGTGTGAAAGAGGTGTGTGAGACTGCTGGTGGAGCTGTGGGAACATCCCTCTCATGGACTGACTGTCATTCTTCACTTTGGCACCAACAGCACGATGTGCTTGCTCAGCGGTGGATTACCTGGATTCCTGATTGGCATCCCTCTCTGGCTCTACCCAAAAGAGTGGCAATGATAGCCAGCAACAAGCAACCTTGTACCTTGAAAGAGAAGCCATGCCCTTTGGAATATTTTTCCTACATTCGCCTACAGTCTACATGCAAAGACAGATCATAATACCATTTCCCTCAAATCTTGGGTGCATTTTCTCTTCCCTTTTGGACTGAGTATTAGTTGCTTTTCCCGTTGCTATGATGGAGTACCTTTTCCCGTTGCTATGATAGAGTACCTTTTCCCATTGCTATGATGGAGTACCTTTTCCCATTGCTATGATGGAGTGCCTTTTCCCATTGCTATGATGGAGTACCTTTTCCGATTGCTATGATGGAGTACCTTTTCCCATTGCTATGATAGAGTACCTTTTCCCGTTGCTATGATGGAGTACCTTTTCCTGTTGCTATGATGGAGTACCTAACAGACACAATTTAAGGGAGGCAGGAGGGTTGTATTGAAACTGTCCTTTATTGCTTGGAAGGAGTGACAGCTAGAGCGATACAATCAGTGGTGAGACTGTTCACATCTTGATGGATCAGGACACCAGTGGCAGGTTATAATCACCTTTAAAGACCCATCCCCACAAGCCTACGAGGTCACACTCTCAAGGGTTCCCCAACCTTGCAAAACAGCAGCACTAGCTGGACGCCAAATGGCCATGCACTAAGGTCTGTGAGGGATGCTTCACATTCCAAACACTGCCGACTGCAAACAATGCTTCCACAGGTGGTTGTCAGAAAACTAGCCGGGGTTCTATGCCCAGCCACAAACTGTGGAATAACAGTATTCCAGAAATTACTTGGGTAATCATTTCTACCCTCATCCTGCCTTTCTTCATGTTTTCATGAGGGAAAGATCTCTGAAGATCAACCGAAGTTCCCGGGGCCTTAGGGGGTGAAGTGTTCTAGAATGACAGATTGGAGACCAGCATGCAGTGAGTCTGCTCTCCAAAGCATAGGATGAGGAAGTGTGTTCCTGTTCAACAGAGGGGTCATGGTGCTGAAATGTCTGTAGTTGTGGCATTTCAATCCGTACCGAACTGCTGAAGCCAAAACTTTCAGACACCTGAAAATAGAACTGCCTTTTCAAAGGCATGAAGCAAGTCTCGCTCTGTTCAAAAACGTAACCGTTTGAGCAGTAGTACACAGTCTTCTGACGTACTAGGATTGAAAAGCCTTCCGAAACACTTCATGTAGAGTCCCCGGTGGAACATCGGCAGAAGGGGGAGATCCCATGGCTTCTTAGCCGTGCTGGGTTGGAATGGCTTTTGGTTGGCCTGCCCAATACAGCTGCTGCTTCTGATGTTTTGCCCAGATGCAAAGATTCTGTCGACTTCAAAGGAAGTTTCATAGGCAGGCGAGACAAAGACGGTGGGAAGAGGAAAGGGCTGCATAAATATAATATAATATTTTTAGCAAGATGAAAAATAATGGAATTTTTTAATCTCAAAAGAATGATTTTTTTCCTCTGTTTATTCTCAGTTCATAATGCAACCTCCCTGTTCCTCCAATGAAGAGCCTTGAATGTCTCTTTTCTAAATAAGCACACCGAAAGGTTGTGGTTTCCCTAGCAACAGATGACTTCTTTCTATATTTTTCTTTTGGGGGGAAAAATCGTACTTTGGCTTTGTAAAGAGGCTTTCATCTGGGTAATGAAGCATTTTGTGCCCAAATTGTTACCCTGCCCCAGCAAAGTAGATAAATCCTTCCTCCCTTTCACCAGTGAGGGGGAAAATAAGGGAAGCAGCAGCCTCAGTGGGGGGCTTTTGCCTGTCGTGCTGTGAGAAACGTGTTTCTGGCCTCGGTCAACAGCCCTATGCTGTGCTAAGGAGTATAGTGGAGACAGCCCAATGTTGTCTTCATAGTCCACATTCCTGGATGACCCCGCACCCTGTGAGCTTAAGCAGGTTGGGCGACTTGCTTTAACAAACAGAATATGCTGGCTTTAACTAGCAGACTATAGACAGGGTCATGTGATTCCACTGCTTGGATGAAGTGATCTTATCTAAACTTCTTGACGGGGTTTGGAAAGATGGCTCAGTGGTTAAAAGTACTTCTGCTCTTGCCGAAGACCAGAGTTTGGATTCTGGCACCCCCTGTCTGGTGGTTCACAGCCATTTGTAATTCCATCTCCAACAACCTCTCACACGCAGGCATTCATAATACGCAAGTAAAAATAAAAGAAATCTGTTTTAAAATCTGAACTCAGTCATGTCACAATGAAGAGTGAGACTCTTGCTGCTCTTCAAGAAACAACATCCCTGCATGCATCCCTAGGAAAAGGGCCAAAGGCAGGCCTCCAGGAGAAGAGGGCCACCTCCAACACACAGCAGCTAAGAAGCCAGAAAATTCATGTTTCTGACAACTTGAATGGGGTTTTAAATTTTTTTCCATAAAGGTATGAAGACAAGACCAGTACAAAACACAGTTGATTTTTTAAAGACTGGGTCACATATCAGAAGCCCTGCATATAGATATTTGTATTTCAATTCATAACAGTTGCAAAATTACAGTTATGAAGCAGCAATGAAGTAATGTTGTGGTTGAGGGTCACCACAGCATAAGGAACTGTATTAAAGGGTTGTAGCATTAGGGAGGTTGAGAACCACTGTGAATCTAACAGAAACAACTAGTCCCCAGGTCCATAGGAATTGAGGTGGTTGTTATGGGTTACTTTAATGCACTAATAGGGTTGTAGAGTAAAACTTAACTAACAGAGGAGGCTAAGCAAACTGTGAAGTTAGGCTAAGTAGCCGAACAGTGAAAACGGGTGGATGGGTCAGACTTGAGACTCATTTGGTGGGACATCTGCTTAGCAAGCTTGAGACCTGGGGTCAGTCCACAGCACTACAAAACACAAGGAGGTGTCTAGGGTAAATATTTGGAAGTCAGACACAGATCTGAACATAGTTCAATTTTCAAAGTCTGCAATGTATACATGCTTTTGCCTACATGCGTACACAGACGCAAGCATCTTTAAATGGACAGAGGCAAACTAGAAAGTCCAACAGATTCCCCATCAAGACATATGTGCTCAAGAGATTAAGTGTCCTAGCCAGTGTGATTCAAAACAGAAAATAAAACAAAGTCCAAGACCTTAGCAGCCAACACTGTGAGCCAGTAGGATATAGCTACACCAACCCACAAAGCAAAACCAAGATGGAAAACTCGGTATAGTTATCAGAAAGTGTCCATTTACTACATAAAAAAAAACACTCTTTAAAGATTAACAGAGTATATAACTAGCATTATAGTGGGATTTAAAGGATGTGTTATCTGTCAGGAGGTTGTGTATTCCACTTTGTGTTGGAGGAGATAAATATCCTTCTCTACCATCTTCCTAGATTACAAAAGTTAAGTGTCATAGCTCGCTTTCTGTTGCTGTGATAAACACCATGAGCAAAAGCAACTTGGGGAAGAAAGTATTGTGTAATGTACACACCCCAGGTCATACCCCATCACTGAGAGAAGCCAAGGAAGGAACTCAAAGCAGAAACCTAGAGAGGCCCAACCTAAAGCAGAGATGGAAAAGAAGTCCTGTTTACAGGTTTGCTTCCCATGTTTTGTTCAGCCTGATTTCTTCTATAACCTGTGGTGGTTTGAATGAGAATGGCCCCTATAGGTTCATAGATTTGAAAAATACTTGGTCACCAGGGAGTGGCACTACTTGAAAGGATTAAGGGGTGTGTCTTGTCAGGAAAATGTCTCTACATACTTGCCCACAAGCCAATACAATGTAGGCATTTTTTCAATTGTGATTTCCTCACCCTAGATGACTCTAGCTTATATTAAATTGACAAGAAAAAAGAAAAAAAAACACAGCACATTAAGTGACATGAAATTTTCCTAAATATTAGTTAGCTTTTTAGAGATAGAAGAGTGCTGTAGCCCATGGTCTCTGGGCATGGCGTGGCCATTGCCTTACATCTGTAATTATCAGGGGGATCAGCACAAGATTGGGCTCATTAACTTTCCTTTCTGGAAAGAGAAGGAGCTTAGCCATGCTCCTCTCCAAGGATTTATAAACAGCTAACAGTTGCGTGGGCAGAGACATAGTTTCTACAGCAGCAAAGGCTATCCGTACTCCTGTAACCATGCTCCTGTATCCATACTCTAGCATCCCTCATCTGTGCTCTTAGATAAATGTATTAGTTAAACAAGCTACACTTGTGCAGTTCCTGTGGGTGGCGCCCTGTGTGGGGTGAGTAGATATTTGCTCGTGACACCTAAGAAACATTTCACACTACGAAGGGTCTCAACTCAATGAGCCTTAACAGTCATTGGCTGGGGGGCTGAACTGTAGTGGAGCTAACCTCAAGAGTCAAAGGAGGGCCTCTGAGAGGAAGGACACTGAAAACAGTGTGTCTCATTTTCCCAGTTTATTTATAAAGCTGATGCTAACGCCACCAGTTCCTCCACTCTGGCAGCATACGAACCCCCTCCTGGGTCAAGTGCAATGTGAGCAGCCATTTTTATAAGTTCAACTATGTCAATAGGTTAGAGACAAAGAGCATGGAACAAAAGAGAAAAAACGGAATAATGATGCTTTATTCATACCAGAAGCCACAGAACCAGTGACACACAAATCAAGCTCCTTGCGTGAATCACAGGGAGAGTGATTCAAAAATCTAGAGAGAAAATCAGAGCCAAGGGTGTGTGTAATTTTTTTTTCTTTAAAAAATGGTCATTTTAAACTATCTTGAAATAAATGGAAAATCAGAAAGGTTGTTTGGGGAAAGAGATTGAGGAAGGGTTATAAATTATGACCTTTTAAAGAAATAGCAGCTTTGGGGAAATCACAATTAACGAACAAGGGAATAACGGTAGTCCTGTGGGAGCAGAAAACTGCTGATGTCTAAACTTGACTTCGGGAAGGAGACCCATGTGTACAGGCTCTGGGCAGAGCCCTGAAAGACAGCAGGAGCAGGGGGGTGAGGCTGCTGCCCTGGGGGCTCCTGATCCATTTATTTGGCAGAAGCCAGGTCCACTTAGGAACTACTTCTCTTTCATAACTGCTATTGTTATGAACAGAAGCTCTTCGTGTTGTAAGGACTTCTTCATGTGAACAAGGGTTGACGAATAAAACTGTGTGGTGCTGGGACTTGGGGAGGGCAACCTTTATTTTATACCCATTTCTCAGAAGGGTATAGAGAGGAAGATAAAGAGCAAATCTCAGGCTAGTATCAGTGGATAAAGAAGTGGCCATGCAAGCCTAATAACCTGAGTTCAGAAGCTACATAGAAGCCAAATGAAGCCCATGACAGTAATGAACCCATTCCTGTGGGGATGTGGGCTGGGGAGATGGGAGAGTCCCTGGAAGACTGCAGACCAGGTAGCCTAGCACAGGCTGTGGCATGCAACAGAGACTGTCTTTAACGAGGTGGAAGGTGAAGACTGGTACCCAAGATTGTTCTCTGACCTCCACATGAGCACACACACACACACACACACACACACACACACACACACACACACACTTCCACTGGGAAGAATGGTGTCTCTCAAAATGCCAGGAAAAGCAGTTAAAAGGAAAAGACATCTTTTCCATTGTGTGTCCCTTGGTCTAGTCAATGTCCATACATCTTTTCCATTTGCATGGGGGCTCTGGCCGTGTAGTAGAAAATGTCTTCATGCTGTGTTTGCTTTCATGATTACTAAGTGTCTCCTGTCATTTCTTACAGATCTAAGGACAGCTGTCATTTTTTTCCAGTGTTGTTCTAAAAACTGAATTGGAACTGCTTGAGGAACCACAACCTTTAATTAGGGTCATGTGCCAGATAATGTCTTGATGCATTGAGTGGTGTGATGCTCAGAACATCTGAGATGGTGAGAGGATTAATTTTATCTATCAGCTTCATGGCCTAGAGCAGTAAGGTCAAATATTGTTCTTCTTTCTTCAGTGAAGGTATTTTGGCTGAGAATTACATTTAAATAAACAGACAATGATCCAATCAACTGATCCAATTTACTTCCAAAAGGAAGTAAAACTGGCCTCATATAAACCAGGAAGAATTCTGACAATAGACTACCTATGAATTCAAACTTTTTCTTGAGTCAGCCTACCTCATCATTTTTGGACTCTCCAAACTTCCAAAATTGCATAAGCCAAAGCCTTAAAATAAATTTTTCTCTATGTCTTTCCATGTCTGACTCTGCCTCTTTCTATATACATATACTCTACATAAATATGTATGCATGCATATGTGTATACATATACACATGGAAAAATATACAGCATCTCTTCCTATGAGAAGCTTAGTATAATACTTGGTTTAATTTGTCTTGAATCAATTTGCTCAATTTGCTCATTCTAAAAAACCCTTAGCTCAGTTTTTGGAATGTGTAAAACTCCCTTGCAAGGAAAGTACAAGGTGCCAACAATCAGAGGTGTACTATACAGTTGACAGCACCCATATAAACCTTCTTCTTTATTCCCATGGACAAGAAATTTCAGGCAGTTATTTTGTTAAAACAGTATTAGGAAAATGGCAATTATCCTTAACTTGTATAAGAAATGACAGGAGACACTGAGAAATCATGAAAGTTAGCATAGCATAGATATATTCCTGCATTCAAATGGAAAGATGTGTTAAGCCAAAGACATAGACCCAGGTGAACAGATATGGGCCTTATATAAGAAGTTTTTGAATAACTACACAGTTTTATTACATTTCAATTTTGTTTTTTCTACCAGGATAATGTTTATTGATCGCTTAGGAGTGATGCTTCTGGTCTATTTATCATTAAGTACTCATAGCAATAATTAGTTGTTATTTGGAAGCTCCTATACAAAATATTGTCACCAACCCAACTGACTTTTGTGCCTGTCTATGAAAAGGAAGCAGTGTGGAATCACGAAAGTTTAGCACTAGGAACTGCTCACAACAGCTGAAGCCCATCCCTGACCTCGTGCTGAGCTATTGCTCTATCTCCAAGTTCCTACCACTTCCCTCTGCCTTTGCTTCTTTAGCTACAATACAAGGAGAAGTGGTGATCACCTCTTTTATGGTTTTATGGTTCTTTACTTGAATGTGTAATGAGATAAGTGCTTAATTGGTTGTGGCTATTTGAATATTTCTACATAATACTGGACACATGAATGAAAAAGTAAAACCTCAATTGCCAACACAAAGGTGCTGAGGAATTCCCAAAGGGAAATTATAAAGTGGAGAATGTATATCCAACATAACTTATTTTGCTCTGTTCATAAAATGCAAACTTTCAGCACAGAGTTAGATGCATTTTCATTTTGATTTTCATGACATTTAGTTACTAATTTTGGTCTAGTAAATGGGCCATCAGAAGCTTAAAGATGCTAAGTAGCTATTGAAAGATTACACATTGGTAAGAAACAACTAGAACAGAAATTCCAGTTTTCTAAAAAGATGATTATTTTTCTCAAGGTATCAACCATAATCAAGAGATTGAGGATCAAGTTGTTCACACTTTAGGAATAACAGAACCAAAATAGAACTAGAGTCTTTCATAAAAGGAGAGAGAGAGAGAGAGAGAGAGAGAGAGAGAGAGAGAGAGAGAGAGAGAGAGAGAGAGAAATATAAGACACAGTTGTTGATTACATGTTTCATTAGAATATTATCTTTTGGGAAATTAAAAGTGTTGTTTTTTTCTCCAAAATCCACTCCTAAGCAGCCTGTTCTAAACTTAAATGTCAAAATTTGTATTTCTTATTCATATACACTTTGCATGCCAACTCTCCCACATTATTATTTGGTCCACTGGCAGTTGCTCCTCTTCCAGGTTGTCAAGTTCATGTATTTCTGGTTATCACAATCTGTTCCTATTTTTCCAATTCATCCTTTGATTAAACAAGAAAAGCTATCAAATAAATCTATTTAGGAAATGAGCAGCTAATCCCCAAAAGCATCTGTGATGCCCAGGAGAGCGCTCAGAAGTATCCTGTATCCTGCTGTTCATTCAAAGGACAGCATCAGTTTACTGACTCATGTGTAATATAACACATCTTTTATCAATTTTAAAATATGTATTTTCATAACTCAAATATTCCTCTGATTAGTTCTGGAGAAGAAAATACCACCTTATGGTTTAATGCAGAGCGAAGAGAAATGCAAAAGGATCATCTGATGAATGTTCTCTGAACTTTAAATGTCCCCAGCATCCTCTTTGTGTTTAGCATACACTTCCCTTTTTCCTCCAGGATTTCTCTTTGTGCCGCTTTTCACATTTTTTTTCTCTGCAAGTGTTAGAGACTGATATTATATAACTAGTGCTCTTGTAAGTAAAGGAAAATTCTTCCAAAGTTTAAAGCCCAAATTATAAATCATAATTCCATAAAGACACGTGAATCTTTTTAGTAAAAAAATGATGTTTATTTAGGCTCTTTATCTCATTTTGATACAACATTGATATGTGCTTGATAATTAGTATTTATTGACTCCAAGTTAGCAGATGAGAAAACAAGTTCAAAATTGTAGGTCAGAGAGAGGAGAATAAAAATCTAGGGGGTGGGGGTGGGGGCAGGGGTTGCCACACAGGTGCTTAAGGGCACATCACACATTTTTCAGAAGAGCACCATCTTCCCCTAGACCAAAGGGGAAAGGCAACCATGGTAACAGCACTGAATTACAGAAACCTACAGAGTAGTTTTAATAGTTTAATATTAAATTTAATAAAGTTTCAATAGCTTTCCCAACCTTACCCTCATTACAGATTTAATTTTTTAATGTAGTGTATTATGTGTTGTATGCATGATGTGTCCATGGGCGCATGTATGAAGGTCAAAGGGCAGCTCTGTGGAGTCAGTGCTCTCCTTCCACATTTACATGGCTTCAGGTGATGAAACCCTGGTGCTCAGGCTTGCACTGCTGAACCACAGCACTCTACTCACTGAGGCATCTCACTAGCCCATTAGGAAATGGTTTAGAAAACACAGCAAGTGGTAGAATCAAGGCTATGTTCACGTAAGTCCCCTGCAGAGCCTGCACTCTGGTTACTAGATAGATAGATAGATAGATAGATAGATAGATAGATAGATAGATAGATAGATAGATAGATGGATGGATGGATGGATGGATGGATGGATGGATGGGATGGATGAATAGATAGATAAAACCTCTTCTACAACTTCCTCCAACTTAGGCTGTCTAGGTTTAAATTACCTGATGTTGCCTGATCGATACCCTTTTTATAACTTATTTTTTAGGTTGGCATCCAAAGTGATGGATTTATCGTGGCATCTTTATGCATATGTGGCCCATTCAGGGTTTTTTTTTTTTGTTTTTGTTTTTGGTTTTTCGAGACAGGGTTTCTCTGTGTAGCTTTGCGCCTTTCCGGGAACTCACTTGGTAGTCCAGGCTGGCCTCGAACTCACAGAGATCCACCTGGCTCTGCCTCCCGAGTGCTGGGATTAAAGGCGTGCGCCACCACCGCCCGGCCCATTCAGGTTTTAATGGGTACTTTCTCAACAAAGTTTAGTTTCAATTTTTGATGCCAACTTGGGTGTATAAACTGCATACCAATACTTTTATACTGGTTTGACATCTTTCTCTTATTCTTTATATATTCTAGATGCTAACATTTCTCTGGAATTTTTTTCTTAAAATACAGCTTTATTTTACATTAGTTTCTTGTGAAATTCAGAAAACTGTAATTTCATTGTAAACAAAATAATCAATTCATTTTGCTTTTTTTGGCTTGTGCCTTAAATCATTGTCTCATTTTAAACAGACGCCTTCAGGCTGAAATCACAATTTTTTTGCTCCAATATTTTGCTAAGTGTTTTAAAGTTTGGCCTTTTTTACATCTAAGCTATTGATCTGCCTGGAATGAATCCATGCAAACTGTGAGACAGGAATGCTATGGCACTGTCCCATCTGTTCCAGCAACACTTGTTGAACAGACCATCTGCTCTCTGCAAATCTCTACTAATACCTTTATAATTGATAAAATATCACCATGTGAGTGAGTCTCATGCTTAGCCACCCAGTTGCGTTATTTTAGCGTGCTATTCAAACTCCATCCATTTGTCACTTTTTCATGTTTTTAATCATTTTATTTTTGATAACTTCATACAAGAGCACTGCATCTGTGTCACTCCCATCATCCCTCTCTGTCCACTTCCTCCTATGTCCCTCCTCCCTCCCAAATTCATGATCTCATTACTCATTATTGTTATGTGCATTATAAATGAATATATATTCACACACGTCTATACAACCTACAGAGTATACTGAGCTTTGCTTGTATATACGTGTGTCCAGAGCTGACCACTTGGGATTAGACAGCCTGTATTGGTAGCTTGGCCCTGGAAGGACTGAGTCTCCCTATCTTAGCAGCCATTGACCACCTGTAACTCTTCATCTAGGGATGGGACTACATGAAATTTCATCTGTCCATGTTGGCCTGTCAATGGGTCTTGTCATTCTGCTGTTCTCCAAGCAACCATGTTCTTGGAATTTGGAGGTGCATTTTTCATGTCATTTCTAGGGGACACTATCTAGCAGCTTACATCCTGGGCCTCTGTCTCTTACAATCTTTCAACCCCCTCTTCAACAATTTTCCTTGAGCCTTAGCTGGAGATGTTGAGTTTCATAAACATCAGATAGACCAAAGAGGAGAACCTACTACTGATAATTCTTAAACCAATATAATTACTAAAGGTATTCTAAACACTTATCCTTATTCCCACAGATAAAAGTGTAACTCTCACCCCTTAGCACAGCTAAGGTTTCTGTCGCTATGATAAGACACCATGACCAGAAGCAACTTAGGAAGAAAAGGGTTTATTTCATCTCATAAGAGGTCATACACCATAACAAAAGTCAGGACAGGAACCCTGAGGCATGAGCTGATCTAAAGGCCATGGAGGAGTGTTGCTTACTGACTTTCTCTATGTAGATTTCTCATCCTGTGTTTTTATGTATCACTGGTCCACCTGCCCAGGGATGGCACCACTCACAATGGGCTTGGCCCTCCCACATCTATCATTAACTAAAAAAATGCACTACTTGCCTTCAGAAAAAAAAGTATATATTTTTCTCTTTTATATTTTTATTATTTAAAACGATTTTTAATTTTAAATATATTTTGATCATATTTTCCCTCCTCCATGTCCTTCTAAATCCTTTCCCCCTCTCTCTCTCCCAACTTTAAGTTCTTTCTCAAAAACCCAAAAACTCAATACAACAAAACACCCCAAAATCAATAAAGTAAAATAAAACAACACCCAAAAAGAAAATCAAACAAACAACTACAAAAAAGAAACCACCAAACCATAACTGAATAAAACCACATGTGGAGTTCATTTTGTATTGGTCAACTACTCCTGACCATGAGGCCTGCCCTGGAGTGGTTGATATACCCAGTGACACTCCATTGGAGAAAAATGGTTTTCCTCTCCCATTAGGTATAAATGATAATTCATGTGTTAACTTTTACCCTAGTGGCTAGGTTTTCATTCATTCATTAATTTTTTAATACAACAAAATAAAATATAATAAGATAAAACAAAAACTATCACATCAAAGTTGGAAAGGACAAACCAACAGAAGGAAAAGAGCCCAAGAGAAGAAAAAAATACAAAAACCAAAGACCCACTCATTCTCCCACTCTGGAATCCCATAAAAACACTAATCTGGAAGCCATAATGTATACATAGAGGACCTGGGGAGGACCCCTTCAGATCCTGTGTGTACTGCTTCAGTCTCTGTGAGTTCAAATGAGCTTTGCTCAGAGGTCCTTGTTCCTCTTTGTGTCCTCCATTCCTTCTGGGTCTCACACTCTTTCTACCTCCTCTTCCCCAAGGTTCCCTGAACCCTGAGGGGAGAGATCTGATGGACATCCCATTTAGGGCTGTGTGTTCTAAGGTCTCTCACTCTCTCTGTAATGTCTGGCTGTGGGTCTCTGTATTTGATCCCTTATGGTGTAGGAGGAGTTGTCTGTCGCCAACAGACAAATGTTATGGAGGCATTTTTTTTTTTCATTTAGCATTCCTCTTCCCAAACAACTCTTTAACTGGGTCAAGCTGACATGAAACTAGCCAGTCAACAGTCAAGCCCTCCTCAGAGAAGCTTCTTTCTGCAACAGATAGAGACTATCCCAGAGATCCACCACTGGTCAATAAGTGACCTGCTCCATTTTTTCAGCAGAAGTGAATCCACGCCACTTGCATCCTTAAATTCTTAAGAATGTTCCTCATGCATAAGCATTTGGGGATCTGCTTTTTAATTTCATAGAAAATCAACAAACCTCTTAAGAGGTTTGAAGTGAAATTGGATTAAAACTTAAGATTAACTAGGAGCCAAAGAATACACATGTTCTAGAATTTCTCACTCCATGTTGTACATTTCCCTTTATCCATATTTTTAATATATCTTTCAGTAGAGTTTTATAAATACCTCTGGAAAAGCTAAATCCTCACTTCTCTGACTCTGCTAAGTATATCTAGTTTATATATTCCAAAAAAGACACTTTCGACTTTTTTCTCTTACTGATTTGTAAAACTGCAGTTAACTTTTATGCATTTCCTGTGCCACCCGGAGCTGCACCAAGTTCTCTCAAGGACCTTTTGAAACTCCCCTCTAGATTTTATATGCAAACTACCCTTTATCTGTAAATCACAAGGCTGCATTGGCTGGTTTTTTTTTTTCATTCTTACATCATTTATTTCTCCTCATTACTCACTGTGCTGGCTGAAAATTCCAGCAACGTGTGATTAGATAGGAGGGTTATAAGCTACCTTTCTTGAGCATCTAATGACAAGTGTGAAATTTGCTCTTGAAATTTGTAAATAAAGTGGTTTTTAGTTTTGATATTTGATGGGAATATCATCTTGTTTTTTCATTCTTCCTGTACATTTTTACTTTGAATAGGTATAGGAAATTTTACCACATGTCTACTGTATTTCACTAAGACATATTTTTGTTGTATCTTTTAATTATATGAACAGATATCTTAACATTACAAAAATTTTTACAACCTGCTGTGAATCCAAGATGTTTGAGGTATTTAATTTAAAGTATTTTAATATAAACAATCTAGAAAAATAAATCATTCTGTTTTGTTTCCTAATATTTGTGAGGAAATGCAATATATTTTTTCATCAATATGTTCCTTGTACTCTTGGAGTTTTGTATGAAAATGATGTTCTCTCGAGTCTCGGAGCAGTTTATTTAAGCTTGAGATTGGGATTAATTTTCCCTTCAATGTCACCTACTAAAACATCTAGGTCAGACTCTTAGTGAAAGAAAGTGGATTAAAAATCAGTATTTGCCTCTCTTCTCTCCCTGAATGGAAGAGTTTAGAAAGCTGAAAACAGATGGACAAATGATAACCAGAGTGGAATAATTGAATAACGTGAAGCCTAAACAGGCTGAAAAAGAAAAACACTAAGAAAAACAATTATCCCATATGGCAGAACTCTCGAGAAGAGGCAGCAACCAGTACATCTGGAATCTGGGAGAGAGCAGAGAGCTGAGGATGAGAAAACAGCTAAAAACAGATCAGAACATCAAAAGCTGGTTGAGAAAGGTTGACTTGTTCACGGCTTTCTCTGTGCTAGAGATGGAAATTTATTATTTGACAAAATAAAATAGAAAGTAAAGACCTATATGAATACCTGAGATACTCAGCTGAAAACTCACATGGGAATACAGTAGCCACACCCTTCTGCATGAGTAGCTCCAAAACTTGTGGCTGCCAAGTTTCTGCTCTTGGCAGAAGATTAATAAGAGGCTTGTCTGTAGCACTGCCAAATCGAATATGAATTTCAGATAAATTTTCAACCTTGTAATAACTGGGCCATATTTATACTTTTTCAACTTATCTTTTCTTACTTACAATTAAGTTTAAATTTGACAGGTATCTCATGTTTTCATTTGTTCAACCTGGCAATTCTACTTTTTTAAGAATAAGATCCATCTATAAAGACACACCTGAAGATACTTACGGTAAGGGCTGAAGGTAAATAGCTCAGTGGTAGAGAACTTGCCTTGTAGATATGAAACCTTGGGTTCAATATCTAATACTTCAAGGGGGAAGAAGAACAATGTGGGAACTAGGGAGGTGACTATGTGGGTAAGAGCACTTCCTAGGAAGCACAAGAGCCTCAGGTCAAATTCTAAGTGCTCATGGCAAAGGCTAACATAGGTGCGAGCATCTAATGCCAGTAATGCCAGCAGTGGGGCTGGGGTTGGAGTGGTTTAGGAAACAGAGACAGATGAATCCTGGGAGCTCACTGGCCAGCCAGCCTAGCCACCATGGTAAAATTGTTCACTGAGAGACCCTGTCTTGAGGAAGGAGAGCAAAGAGCAATGGAGGAAAACTCCTGACTCCCTCTTCTGGTCTCTGCATGCTTACCAGTGGGCATGAATGCCTACACACTTACATGCATGCACAATACACACACGCATCCCCATGTATACACACACACACACACACACACACATACACACACACACACACACTGACAGTAAGTGTCCCTTTGAGAGCAATTTTTTTTAAATCTACCATGTGCTGAGAGATTCCATCAGCTTTGTGTTGCCCTGCTGTTTTTCAGAAGTCAACAGATGGTCTATTTATTCACCAATAGACAAAGTTGTCACTTGGCTACTACAACCCAAGCTTTACCTGCCCATAAGGACACACCTCAGAGAGCACATCTTCAACATCACTGACTTTTTATCTCTTCACCATGAAAAGTAACACTTTCTACCATAAAATGATTTCTAGGCATCAAAGAAAAAATAACTGAATATGGGAGAGTGTGGAGAACCACCACACTAGTTCGTTCATGCAATCAATATTTTGTTCTTTATGGGTTATTGTCGTCTCTTAATTTTTTTTATGTCAAAGTTATGTAAGAGCCATGTAAAGTGGTCGACTCAAGTGCATTTAATACAATCTCACTGTTGTACAATCATGTATTTGCTCGATTTCCTTTTAGCTTTGGGTTTAGTTCAATCCTGCAGGAATGGCTGACTAGTTAGCTAGTTGGTTGAGTGACTTCCTGAGTGACTTCGTTGCTCCAACTCTTCCAGCTTTGTCAACTGGGAGCACTTTCTCCTGCGTGGCTGCTCTGCCCTTTGGCACACTGTTCTCAACATGTTGTTATAAAGAGTGCGAAGGAACACAACTTGTTTTAAATGTGATAGCAGATCATGAGAAGGAGACTAATTTACAGTGCAAGAATTCAGATTATGGTCCATCAACTCTAGCTGAGAATGTGCATGTCATGTGACATAAGTGTTCTTCTACCCTGCACAAGTGGTAAATGATCGCAAAACAAACTGAATTTCTAAATAAGGAAAGAATTAATGAAAATTAACTGTATTTCATCAGCTTCTACTTCCCTTCATCCAACTATGAGATTAATCAAACTAGTGAGCTATTTACTTCCTTTGTACCCTTCATACTTAGCACTTAGATACACATTTAGTAGGTTGTATATAAAAATGTATTATATAAAGAAATAGTCAGGGTGTAGAGATGGCTCTGTGGTTTAAAGCACATGTTATTTGGTTCCCAGAACCCACACTGTGGCTCACAACCATTATAAATTAGAAAGATATTAATAACCTATCAAAATGCTGAACAGATAAAATCATTGAACCATGAATTTACAAAAGGCATATTTAATAATCAAAGGTCCAATTGAACTACATAACTTATTGAAATACTCTTCTTTTCTTATTATAACCTATTTTTATTTTGATATCATTTACATTTTCCCCCTTACTATTATTCTCAACATTTTTTTCCAAAATGTGGCTAATTTGGGTTGTCACCTTGACTGGAAAGAGGAAGAATACCTGGAAAATTGACAAAAGATATTTCTTCCTGTGCTTGAACTTAACTTAAACTTTCCATAAGCATTTACAATGTTTCATTTTATGCTAATCTTGGAGTTCCTGGAACTTGCATCTTTAATTTTCACCTTGAACTCATTTGATCAAAATAAGTAAGATATAACTACTATGAGTTTAAGAATGGAGTAAAAGTCAAAGGTTGTATCTATATATTAGTCAAAGTTTTCCCAAAAACAACCAAAATGTATATTTTCAAATAACAAAGCAATAGGAGATTATATAGATAGATGATACACAGAGAGATAGATAATAGGTAGATAGATACATAGATAGATAGATAGATAGATGATAGATAGATAGATAGATAGATAGATAGATAGATAGATAGATAGACAGACAGATAGATGATAGATAGATGCATAGATAACATAGCTAGATGAGTGATAGATAGATACATAGATACACAGCTAGATAGATGATAGATAGATAATAGATAGATAGATAGATAGATAGATAGATAGATAGATGACAGACAGATAGATAATAGAGAGGTACATAGATATATAGATTACTGTAGACTATTGTATATATAATAAACAACAGCTGCTCAGGCTGAGAAGCTGACAGTCTTATAACAAAAGTCACCAGGGATGCAACTCCATAGCCTGAAAGTCCCTGAAAAGCTGTTACTGCAAATCTGCACTCAAAAATTGAACAACATGGAGTCTGATGTCCGTGGGCAACAGCAGCAAACACTTCACTCCCTCAGAAAGGATGAGTTGTGAACACCACAGCTTCTGCTTTTTTTGTCAATCCAGGTCAATAACCTGCTGGATGATGCCACCCAAATTCAAGGTGTGGTCCTGATCCAAATACCTATCTTTTCTGGAAACACCCTCACAAGCACAGGCAGAAATATCTTTTGTCAATTTTCCAGGTATTGTTCCTCTTTCTAGTCAAGGTGACAACCCAAATTAGCCACATGTGATATAGTAAGCCACTCACCTTACAAGAAGAGTTAGCTAATTCATATTTCTGCTTAGCACACATGAAAAGAAGTATTATATCCCAAGACATGGCAGTACTTGGCATTATAACTGCAAGTCCTTGAATCATAGTGTCATTGTCCTCAGCAAATCTTCTCTAACAAAGCATGGGTCTCCAGGTACAGAAGCAGGTGTGTATTTTAATCATCACAGCTCCATAAAATCAATGTAAAATGTGTAATATCTAAAAGTCTAACACAGGGAAAAGGTATGGAGAACTGGTGGATTAACACAGCTTTGCTCTGACAAACTTAGAAATGGTTCAAATGTAAGAAATAAGCAATCATGATAAAGACCTTGATTAATATACTGCATCTCTGTTGAGTCAAACCACACACTTCAACTCAGAAAGGATCAGTCTGCCTTCTACATCATTAATGTCCACTGTCCGGATCAGGACCCTATTTTTTAAGCAGTTACGTGAATGAAGCTTATACTTACATTCATTCTTTCCCACAGGATGTTTTAATTCCAGTGAAGACACTGTGCAAGAGCAAATGACTTAGTCAGAAAGAGCAAGGCACGTCATAAATGCCAATGCAGCAACTGTCAACAGACGCTGAGAGACATCTACAGCTGCGACTCAGTGTTACTACAGCACTGAGGTAGAAAGGAGCGTGACTGGTCCATATGCTTGGCCATCTTTCACTGAGTGACACTCCTGATATTCTGATGTTAGAGCTATTCCAAATCCTGTTACTCTGGCTGCATGGCTTGGTCATTTCTTAAGTTCTGGTGTTTGTTTGTTTGTTTGTTTGTGTTTGGTTATTTAGCTATTGTAATATTTTCCTGTTTTGTTTCTTACTTTGCTCTTTCACCTTATCTATGATCATCCTAGACACAGTGGCCTTGACAGAAACAATAGAGTACAGGTCAAGAGAAAGATAGTAAGGAAATCATAAGGGGAGAAGAATATTTGATAATAAGAAAGCAAATCTTGTCAGCTTTAAATTTTTTAAGTAAAAAGAACTTAAATAAGTAATCAAAACAACCAGAATCTGCTGTTTTCAGGGAGGAATGCAGTTTGAAGATTGGCAGTCCCAAGACACACCCCTTATTAGAGCATGCTCCAAAGGAACTGCTTTCTCTTCTGGCCAACCAACACCAGGTGTTGAATTAGCCATGACTTGGGTGACCCAAGCATTTACTAGGCTATGTTACAAACCTACAGATAGCTTATTTTCCCTTAATGAGTTTACTTGTTGCAAACAAAAGCCAATTCAATTCATCCAGGAAATTTTTTAGCTCTGCCAAAACTTAAGTAGTCAAACTATCCTTGTTGTATTTGGTAATTTTCATTTTCATCTGCTCTACACTCTTTGGTCCTTCGTACCAGAACAGAGTGTTGCTATCTGATCATACTTTCTTACTTTTGAAGGCAAGTGGGATTTCCTCTGTATTGTTTATCTAAAAACTTTACCATCAACCATTCTCTAAAAAAAAGTGGTTCTTTGCAGAAACTAAACTGAAATCTAAACCTTAGGTTCCCATCTACACCAAAGTGATGTTTTGTGTGTTCATGAGCCCTTGTGCCCGGCTGTCTTTTACTATATGTTAGGCAGTAACCTTCTCACTTGAAATAAGCAATAATAAAAGATACATTATCTCCACTTAAGTGAGGTGAATAAAATACAAAGTATAAAGCTGAAGTCTTGTAACAAGAATGTCCTGCACCTAGGTGCACTTTTTATGAAATCTTTAAAATAATTACCAGATATTGGAACAGTGTAATTTTTACTATTCTTTTTTCTGTCCACATAATTCCTGGTTTCTCCACTTTCTTCCACCGATCTATCTACCAATCTGTACCAATATTCACTAATTGTGCCAATAACCTAATTTAGACCCATGCCAGTGCTCTTGATTCTTTTCAGCCTGAGTAGCTTTTGAAATGCTAGTAAAAAAAAAAAAATCTTGTCCCCCCTTGTCCCTGAAGAAATGTGTATTTTTACTGATTAATGATTCTGAAAAGCAGTAATAACAAAAATATAGAACAGAATAAAAATTTAATATTATACATAATACAACATATAACAAAATCAGTGGTTGTTACTGATGTTAACACATTTAGTGAGTTTATACTTTATCACTCCCAACAATATCTAAGTTTCCTAAATCAGAGTGTGTGCTGGTGTGCTAATGTGTGGTGGCTGATCTGGACCTCCTTCTGCCTTGAGAAATGATACACCCTATTTATCTCTGCTCATGTTTTCTTGGACACAATAATCAGTCTTGAGTTTTTTGCCAACCACTTCACACGTTCGGTAATACCAAGGCTGATATCACCCGTTGATCCGGGGCTTTGGTGATGTTATAAACGAGGATCATCAGAGTTCCTCCTTCTAACTAAGAGAAGAGCCGTTGGTGCCTGGCAGTAAAGCCCGGGAATGCGGGCCTGCACGCTGCAGCAGCTGCCTCCGCACGCCAATGTAAAATTGAGACGGAGCCAGTGCAGAAGAGAGCAGAAAGGCACAGGGAGCAATGAGGAAATACCTTCACTTCTTCCTGCATCTCTTTAGACCTTTGCTGCTTTAAACCTCTCACCCCAGGAAAACCAACTGACCCTTTCTAAACTTAAATTCCATTTTTAAATCATAGAAGCCAAATACTATCGGAAATAAAAACTCAAGCATTGCCCTGGAATATAAAATTAAAAGCAAAATTTTCCCACCCGAATCCACAGTCCAGATTTTCATTAGCAACTTCTAAATTTGACTCTACAAAAATGTTGGCATCCACAGAGGTAAATGTCATGAAAATGGAAATATTTTTAAACTCCATCAGCATTATACAACATATGTCACCTTCCAGTTTGGAGTAAACATAGATTTACTCCATTATTTTTAATGAGCTGCAGAGAATCCCAGTGCAATGAAGTGATATAATAAAAATGTTCATGCTTCTAACCATAAAACTAGAAAACACAAATATATTAATTATGTAAAGCTAAGATTCCGCATAGAAGTTGAGAGTGGCATAGCAGTCACCAGAGGTTGGGGAGAGCATGGTGGGAGGTAGGATGGGGAAAGGTGGGAGGTAGGATGGGGAAAGATAGTCAGCGGGTGAGCTATGTTAGAAGGTAAGATCGTTTCTGGTGTGCCACTGACCAACAAGGTAACGTAACTAACCGCAATATATCTCAGAAAGCTAAGGAAAGGACTGTGAAGATTTTCATCACAAGGGATAATCATTGTTAGCATATTATATAATCATGATCATTTGCATATTATATAATACATATTATATCATATTACATGACATTGTATAACTATGCATAATTGCACATGTCAACTGAAAATAAAATTTTGAATTTCTTCACCTTCTTTTATTTATTTTCGCAGTGCTGAGGATCAAACCTAGCACTGTGAGCATGCTAGACAGGCTTGATCACTGAGCTGCAACTCCCTACTCCAAAATTTAACTCTAATAAGAACATAAATAAGCACAGTGTGGAAGTATTTAGCTTCAATGAAGTAGGTTATTTTCTTCCATAATGTCTAGATATTAACAAACACAAAAGACTTGCTTTGTTTCACACGTACTTACAACCAGCATATTAAAAGCAATCATTCCCATCTGAACAATGAACTACATCTTAGCCAAATGGCTTGAGCCAAATCAACTCTAAATTCAAAAATGGTGGAAAGGAATTATTTTCAATTTAATCCCTTTCAAAATATGTAACTGTTGTGGATATTTAACTATGTAAAGATGTGTTGCATTTGTTTATACTGCCTTTGTTAATGATGTAAGGATATGGTACAGTTGTTTATGCTGCATTTGTTTAATTATGTAAAGATATGTTGCATTTGTTTCACCTTCCTGGCCTAAGACACCTGATTGGTCTAATAAAAAGCCAAATGGCCAGTAACTAAGCAGGAAGAGGATGGGCGGGGCTGGCAAGCAGAGAGAATAAGTTGGAGGAGAAATCCAGGCTCAAGAGAGAAGGAGACGAGAATGAGGGGAAAAGAGAGTGGTATACCTGGGGCCAGAAGCCAGGCAGCTGCCAGCCAGACACGGAGACAGCAGGAAAGTAAGATATACAGAAAGAAAGAAAGGTTAAAAAGTCCTGAGGCAAAACATAGATAAAGAGAAACAGATTAAAATAAGAGCTAAGCTAAGGTTGAGCATTCAAAACTAATAATAAGTCTCCATGTCATGATTAGGTAGCTGGTTGGTAGACCAACCAGCATAAAACTGGGCATGGTATCCCATGCCTGCAACCCCAGTGTTTGAGTAGTATAAGCAGGAAAACAAAAGTTCTAGGTCATTCTCAGCTACATAGAGAGTTTGAAACCAGTTTGTGATTCCTGAGAGATGTGTGTGTGTGTGTACACTGTCTCAGTTAGGGGTTTCTACTGATGTAATGAAACACCATGACCGAAAAAAGTTGGGGAGGAAAGAGTTTATTCAGCTTACACTTTGTGATAGTTTGAATGTAATTGACCCCCATCCGCTCATAGGGAGTGGCACTATTAGAAGGTATGGCTTTGTTGGAGTAGGTATGGCCTTGCTGGAGGAAGTGTGTCACTATGGAGGCTGACTTTGAGGTCTCATATGTGCTCAAGCCACATCAAGTATCTTAGACCACATCCTGTTGCCTACATATCAAGATGTAACTCCTCCACTCTCAGCTCCTTATCCAGCACCATATTTGCCTGCATGCCTCCATGTCCTGCCATGATGATAATGGACTAGACCTCTGAAACTGTAAGCTGCTCAATTAAATGTTTTCCTTTATAAGAGTTGCTGTGGTCATGGTGTCTCTTCACAGCAACAGAAACCCTTACTTAGACACACTTTCACGTTGTACTCCATTGCTGAAGGAAGCCAGGACAGGAACTCAAGGACAGGACCTGGAGAGAGAAGTTGATGCAGAAGTCATGGGTAGGGGCATGCTGCTTACTGGGTTGCTCCTCATGGTTTGCTCAGCCTGATTTCTTATAGAAACAAGGACCATCAGCCAAGCACCACCCACAATGGGCTGGGCCTTCCCCCACTGATGACTAATTAAGAAAATGCCAGATCTTATGGAGGCATTTTCTCAATTGAGGCTCCCTCTTCGATCATGACTCTAGTTTATGTCAAGTTGACATAAAACTAGCCAATGTGTGTATGTGTGTATACATACATGTATACATACATATATATATATATATATATATATATATATATATATATATAGAGAGAGAGAGAGAGAGAGAGAGAGAGAGAGAGAGAAAGAGAGAAAGAAAGAGAGAAAGAGAGAGAGATTCATAATTGGACCTACATACAAAAAATCTTTTCCTAATACTACATGAATACAGTATAATTTTCACAGAAAAAAAATGACTAAATAGAAAATATTATTGAGTCCTAGGACAGAGAAGATAATTTTATAATCTGCTTAAAATTTAGATACTCTTAATAAATAGGCATATGATTCTATCGTCCTGGTTACTTCTTATTGAGAATCTCCATTTAGCTTTTTGGTTTTTGTTTAATTACTCATAGCCAAGGCTATAGTGTAGCCACTCATCAGTAGTCGCTTCCTTTTTACTTAACTATAATGCTGTCATACCTGGATTTTGTTTGATTTTTCTCCACTGCTGCTAGCAAAGTCCACATTGTATTTTGTTCTTGTCATGCACATAGATAAATAGTATTTTATGTGAATTCTATGTATAAGTATAAACTGCCCACTTTGAAATATATATATATATATATATATATATATATATATATATATATATATATATACCCTGAATTACCTTTTTAAATTTGATCAAGTTGGCCACAACAAACTGCATTTTATCTTCCTGATGAAAAGAAATAATTTCACCAAATAATATGATTTAAACAAATATTTGATAATATGCATTACAAAAGTTGGGTTCTGCGACCACTAAGAAAACAGTCACCACAAGGACACTTGCTCAACTATGTTCAAGCAGCATTATTCATAATAGCCAGAACCTGGAAGCAACCTTGATGTCCCTCAACTGAGGAACGGATAAAGAAAATGTGGTACATTTACAAAATGGAGTATTACTCAGTGTTTAAAAAAAATGACAACATGAAATTTTCAGGCAAATGGATGGAACCAGAAAAAAAATCATCCTGAATGAGGTAACCCAGACTCAGAAAGACAAACACAGTATGTATTTACTCATAGGTAGATATTAGATGTAAAGCAAAGGATAGCCAGGCTACAATCCACAGCCCTACAGAAACTAGGTAACAAAGAGGACCCTAAGAGGGATGCATAAATTGGCCCAGGAAGGAGAAATAGATGAGCTCTCCTAGGTAAAATGGGGGGGGGGATGGGGATGGAGGATGAGAACATGAGGGAATGGAATGGTCAAGTTGAGGGAGGGACAGAGAGGGAGAACAATGAAATATATATCCTGATAGAGGGAGTCATATGGGGTAAGGGTGCCAGGGAAACTCCCAGGAATCCACAGGGATGACCCCTGCTAAGACTCCTAGCAATAGTGGAGAGGCCTTCTCCTGTAATCAGATTGGTGAATACCCTAACTGTCATCATAGAATCTTCATCAAGTAACTGATGGAAGCAGATCCAGAGATCCACAGCCAAGCACTGGACCAAGCCCCTGGTGTCCAGTCGAAGAGAGGGAGGAGGGATTATATGAGCAAGGAGGGGTCAAGATCATGATGGGGAAACCACAGAGACAGCTGACCTGAGCTAGTGGAAGCTCATGGTCTCTGAACTGACAGCTGGGGAAGCTGCATTGGATTGAACTAGCCCTATGAATGTTGGTGACATTGTGTGGCTTGATCTGTTTGTGGGGCCCCTGGCAGTGGGACCAGGATCTATCCCTGTTGTATGAGCGGGCTTTTTGGAGCTCATTATCTATGGTTGGACACCTTGCTTACCCTTGATGCAGAGGGGAGGGGCTTGGTCGTGCCTCAACTTCATATGCCAGACTTTGTTGACTTCCCATGGGAGGCCCTACCCTCTCTGAGGAGTTGATGGGGATGGGGTGGGGGGAGTTGGGGGGAAGTGGGAGGAGGGGAGGGAGAGATAACTGTGGTTGGTATGTAAAAGGAAAAAATTTAAATTAAAAAAAAAAGAAAACAGTCATCAAAAGCTGAGCTATAATATGACGACCATTAAATCAGCATCAGCAAGTGTAATTATCTATGACTTTCCACAAGATGTGCCTGAAGTGCAGCAGGCGTAGGAACCAGAGTTCATCAAATACTTGGTGGAACAGAGAGAGAAACAGCTATTGTAAAGGCTAATGTGAGTTTTAAAAAAGCAAAAGTAATTACAAATAAATTCAAAACCACCAATCATTTGAAATTTAGTGAAGCAGTAAAACATGAACATACGTGTGTGTGTGTGTGTGTGTGTGTGTGTGTGTGTGTGTGTGTAGATGAGAGTAAAATCTTAGGTGTCAGTCTCTTAGAGGCTGTCCACCTTCGTTTTTGTTTTTTGTTTGTTTGTTTATTTTGAGACAGAATGTCACATTGGCCTGGAGTTTACCAAGCAGGATGGATGGATGGATGGATGGATGGATGGATGGATGGATGGATGGATGGATGGATAGATAGATAGATAGATAGATAGATAGATAGATAGATAGATAGATAGATAGACAGATAGATATAAAGAGATAGGAAGAGAGACAGACAAACAGATAAATGGACAGAGAGAGAGGAGTAGTTGGACAACACTTATCGAATACTCTCATGTTACTTCCATTCTCAGGTAGCACCTTGCTATGATCTACAAAATTAGTTCCCTTAAGTATTGACTTAGGAAAAGCTATACTAACTGCCTTAAGTTTTTAATTACTAATTTGAGCCAAGTTTAATAATAAAATCATAATCACTACTACTATAATTACTGAATCAGCATTCAATAATTATATTACTTCAGTTACTGGGAGGTAGGCATTATTAAGAGGTAATGTGTACAGTTTTAACCCCATCTTAGCATAATTGTGGTTTGCCTAAGAAGTGTCTTCCAGAAGGCCCATCTGTTAAAGTGGTTTATTTGAACTGTTTGGACTCTGAACTCTGCTGACAGTCATATTGAAAGGTGACTGGAATATGAGCCTGCTTAGAATCTGGCCTTCATCATTTGCTAGTTATAAGGCTACCACAGTTTCTCTTTCTAATGAAAGCATGGTTGCTGTAAGCCCATGAAGCACTCAGAACTGTGTGTGCAGCACAGAACATCCTCAGCAAGTCTCAGATGCTCTGACTAGCACCAGGGATTTATTTTCAGTCTCTTAGCTGAAACTGGACATAGCCTGGCATCCTCAGGACACAGGAAGCCTGGAATTACTTCACATCAACTGATTTCCCTGGAACTGGGGCTTCCTCACATCCTAGTACAACATGGACTTCCTGCTCAGGACCTATGTCTCCAGTGACTTTATTCGGAATCCAGAACATTCCTTCAGTAATGAAATTCCCTGCCTGGGTCTGGGTCCCCTCAAAGTCTAGAGTCCCAGTTGGCATACCCCACTTCTCTTACAACCAAGTGTCTAGTCATTGCGGTTTCCCAACGCCCCAGGTCCTGCATGACTAACCCTTCACCAGATACTGACAGCAGCTCAGTTTGGCCTTTCACATCAGCACGCTCACCTCCTTTCCCTTCTCTCTGTGCCAAACTCCAAGGCTGAATTTGATTGCCACCAAAAACAACTTCTTTCTATGTTCGCTTGGATAAGTGTAACCCAGCCGGCTGCAGAATCCTTCGGTTCTTTGTTGAATGATCTGGACTTTGCAGATGCCTCCAAAACATTCTGTCCCTACTAGTGTGACAGAAACTGCCCATGGCAACAAGCCACAAATGGCACAGTGAGGTTGTAACTATAAGACCAACCACAGTGAATTTCAGGAGAATGGTGAGCGCTAAAGGCATGTGGGGCCTGTGCTGGAGGACTTAAGTAGGTATAAGGTCATAGGTCATAATCTGCCTTATGACAATAGTAGCTGCTTCCTAGGTAGAAAGAAAATGTTCCTTTTTGAGGTTCTGTTCACTCATTGTAAATAAAAAATATTATTTGTGAGAGAAAGGGCTGACAACTTTGCGTTGATTGTTTTTTGTCTTTAAATAAGACAGGAATAGTGAAGACTAAGCTGTCCACATTATCCTTCACTTCAATTTATCATGTAGGTAGAGTTTTCCTGCCTGGTCCACAGTCAGGACAAATCTCTGACACCTGCCAGTCCCACAGCCACTCAGACCCAACCAAGTAAACACACAAACTGTATGGCCATGGCAGGCTTCTTGCTAACTGTTCTTACAGCTTAAATTAATCCATTTCTATAAAATCTATACCTTGCCATGTGGCTTGTGGCTTACCGGTACTTTACATCTTCCTTGTCCTGACGGCGGCTGGCAGTGTCTCTCTCACCCAGCTTCCTGTTCTCTCAATTCTCCTCTCTGTTAGTCCTGCCTATACTTCCTGCCTGACCACTGGCCAATCAGTGATTTATTTATTGACCAATCAGCAACACATTTGACATACAGACCATCCCACAGCATTATCGTCTAATTCATTAATCAATGGTAAACAGTATAGTCTTATATTTACAAATAGATTACCTTAAAATATTTCGTTAAAATTTGTTTTATGGGATAAACATACTTTATTTTTAAGGGAAATAATTCATCAAAAACGTCTTTATCTTGAATGTGCTAATTTGAATGACAGTAACTGTCCTACTTAGCTTCTGTGTTGCTGTGATAAAATGCCGACCAAAGACAACTTGGAGAAGAGAGGGTGTGTTTACTCTTATATTTTGGTTAATAGACCAAATCTGAAGGAACTCAGGAGGAGAACTCAAGGCAGGAACCTGGAGGCAGAAATTGAAACAGAGATCATGGAGGAATTCTGCTTATTGGCCAGCTCTCCAAGGCTTGCTTAGCTTGATTTCTTATGTAACCCAGGACCACCCGTCCAGGGGTAGTGGGATGGCTATAGTGGGATGGGCCCTCCCACTTCAGTCATTCATCAGTAAACTACCCCCACAGACACGGCCCCACAGATCAATATGATGGAAGAAATAGTTCCGTTGAAGTTTCCTCTGCCCAGGTAACTCTAGTCTGTGTCAAGATGACAAAGCTAACAGGTGACCATTGAAGGGATGTTTGTTTTAGTTGGTTTTTTTTTTTATGTTTTAAAAATATACCATGGATACCATATCTCTGAACAGCTGTACCTGGCTTTGACAAATTTAAATTGATACAATTCCTCCCCCTTCCTCCTCCTCCTCTCCTTCCTCCTCCTCCTCCCCTTCCTCCTCTTCCTCTCCTTCCTCTTCCCTTTTCTCCTTCTCCTCCTTCTTCTGAGACACAGTCTCACTACTACTTAGTCCTGGCTGGCCTAAAAATCACAATGTAGACCATGATGGCCTCAGATCCATAGGTATCTGCCTGCCTCTGCATCCAGAGTGCTGAGATTAAAGGCACATACCACCACACCCCACAAGTGTGTGTGTGTGTGTGTGTGTGTGTGTGTGTGTGTGTGTGTGTGTGTGTTAGATAGATATATGTGATATGTGTTTGGGGGTATGAACACCAGATATTGACATCACGTATTTTGTTTTTCAATTGCACTCCGTCTTACTGTTTGAAATAGGACCTCTTACTAAATCTGAAGATTGTTGTTTTGACAATAATGGCTAACCAACAAGCCCCCACCATCCTGCTGCCTCAGCCCCTCAGCACCAGGGTTATAAACATGCACCACTGTATCTGGTTTTTACTTGGGTGCTGGGGAACTGAACTCATGTCTTCACACTTGTGCAGCAGCAAGCACTTGACCCATTTAGACACATCCCTAACCTTCCAAAGTCTCTTCTTTAACATTGTTTATGATTTTGATTTAAACCATCTTGGAAGAAGAAATTAAAAAAAAAAAATCCCTACACTAAGCCAGAGACATCTTGTCCAGGGATGTCTCTGGCCACCATAGATGTACCAAGGACCTGTAGTGAGATCACATCAATATACAAAGAAGCCTATCAGGCTAACCATTTAAAGTATGGTGTCAAGCTGATGATAGGAAATTGTTTGATTGGAATTATGTCAATTACAAAGTAATTATGTCCCTTTTCAAAGTAATATATACAGGAGTGGGAAAAAATTGTGACCATCCTCTCTGGTCTCCTCTGGACTTTTCCAACCAAGGTACTCTTGAGAAGGGAGAAGGAAGGAATATTTAGATAGAAAGAGATACCTAGACAATGAGAGGAAAGACAGGACAGCCTTGGGAGGTCTGGGTCAAAACCTACCAGCCCAGAACTTTATTCAAAATGGCTTTTTATAACAATGCCAAGGGGAGGGGCAAAGGACCGCCCTCTCGTTAGATACAGCCAAGTGTAGATCCTTCCAAACACCTGGTACCCAGGTCCTTGGCCCAAACATCCTTTTATGCAGTCCTGCTGTGTAAAGCCACTAGTAAACCCCAATGGGCTCCAACAATCTGAGTCCATGGATTAAACTGACAAAGAGACACTAATGGGGGGAGCCAAGTACAAGTTTACAGGACACAGAAGCCATCCTAAAGAAATGGAAATCCAATAGGAGACTGCAGAATGCTCAGTCCTAAATGAGAAACCTGTATCACTGCCCTTCATCACAAGGCTCATGGATTCTTAAAGACGCAGGGGCAAAAAGATTGCAAGAGCCAGAGGCTGTGGATGACTCCAAGGAAAGAGGATTCTCCAGACACAACAGGGAGCCTGTGCAGATGACCCCACAGTAGGTGTGACAGCATGTGCAGGCGAGACCAAATCACAGCATGGAGAGGGCGAACGGGCACAGAATCCTACCCTTCACCGAGGAACCAATGGCAATTAATATCTGTTGGAAGTGGGGAAGGTGTTTTTCTTTCAGGGTGTGTCCCCCAAGAGGTCCACCATTATCCAGGGGATAACCACACTGAAGAGTATGTGGGCGGCATACACTGAACTTCACAGGTTTAAAAATACCAAAGAGGATATGGAGTTGGGTGAGTAGAAACGGGGTGTGTGTGTGTGTGTGTGTGTGTGTGTGTGTGTGTGTGTGTGTGTGACAGAGAGAGAGACAGACAGACAGACAGACAGACAGAGAGAAGTTGAGAGAGAGAATAGGATCAAAATACATACACTGTATAATAGTTTCAAATAATTCATAAAGATATTTTTAAAAGAAATGGAGACTGGAAGAAGCAGTGAAAGTCAGTTCCTGGTATGCCTAATTAGACAAGGACCAGTGAACTCTGTCAATGTGACTACAGTGCGGAGCTTCGAAGAGAAGTTACTATAATAAAGCCTGGACAGTATTTTCTATGTTTCAGCTTCTCCTCTTCAAAGATAAGGTTGCTGCCTTCCCTTGTAGCAACAGGCTTTTGCTTCCATGTGCGCATTTCAGCTTTTGCTTCATCAAATAGCACAAAGGTCAATGCAATCAAGTTGCAAGTGCTGTTTTTCAAGTGGCATTTACTTAGAAAGTTAATGCCAGAATGGTGTATTTTTAACTCTTTCCTATGTATTCACCTGAACATGTTCTAGTAAGGATTAAACACTCTGAAGTCCCCAGTTACCACGACACAGATACAAATCATTCTGCAGCAGCAATAGTCCCTCTGCAGATGGAATCCATGGACGACTGTGAAGGTGTTGGGAAATTAGAATAGGAAACCCTAGTTTCACCAGCCTGTAAGCTTTTCTCCCCCCACTTCTGGTTTCCAGTATTCTCCAGTCACTGATGCCCTGTCAATCAACTGGTTCTCTGAAATGGGGTTAGTTATCTCTGTAGGAGACCAAAGACTTCTTTCTCACTGTCACTGCAACTCAGACCCCTAATAATGTTTAGAGGTGCTGACGTTGGCACATCCTACTTTGATCCGCTAAGCCAGCCTGTGTTATATTTTTACCTCCGTGACCAAGATGGAATACAATAATGAGTTCTAAGACTGGATGAGGGAGGGGCTCATGGGTTCCAACCTCTTATTGCTGAACTAACAGCTGTTGATAGATTCTAGGAGGTGGGGGGGGGTTGGTCATGGTCTTGTTGTGTACCCACTGCTGAGCCCACCAGGTTTCAAAAGATAGCTCCAAACCCATTATCAAATGAACAGCTGCAGTTAACAAGATGGGTCACAAAATAGACAGAGGTGGATGCTAGAAAGAGATTTGTGGAGAAGAGAGTGAGTAGATGGGGTGGGAGGGAGAAACAAGAGTGGAAGATGACACTGATCAGTATACAGTGTGTGTGTGTGTGTGTGTGTGTGTGTGTGTGTGTGTGTGTGTGCAAAATTGTAAAAAATTAAATGATAATGGTTAAGTAGAAAAAAACGCAACTCCCTAAAAGACAAGAGAAGCTGTTTTCAGGAAGGAGGGAAAATAGCCACTGTCCATTAAGAAAGACACCACTGCTGTTCGGCGCCATAAAACTGAGCAGCTGGAGATGGGCATGTACACATCCTTGCTGTGCCAGGCGGTCAAACACCATTATGTGAGCAAATATATGGTGGGGTCTGGGAAAGAGAGGCAGAGAGAGGCTCATGCCCTATAGAGAGAACGACAGAGATCTGAAGAGGTGAAGGCTGTGATGATCAGGCTGATGTGGGCAGCCTGCTTGCCACCCGGGGACATGGTGTCATCCATTCCTGGGTCACTGCCAAGGGCCATGTCTGTGTCTGTAGCCCTACTGCAGCTGCGGTCTATGTGGATTTCTATGGCCCCTGCTACCACCAAGGGCGTGAGGATGCCTGGGGTCAGGGCTGCCACATGTGGCCACATCAGGGCTCCAGGGCCATGCCAGCATATGGGCTATCCTGATCTGAATAGCTTGGGCTGCCGTCAGGGGCCATGGATTCATCCAGGTTTGAGCTGTGGCCAGGAACCATATCTGGGTCCAGGGCCCTACCATAGCCAGGGTTTGTGTTAATGTCCATGGTGCTGGTTACAGTCTGGGGTCATGTTGGGGTTCGAGGGCCACCCTACAGCTGGGGTGATGCTGACCTGAGTGACCTGTGCTGCCACCTAGGACCATGGTGACATTCAGGCATGGGTTGCTTCCAAGGACCATGTCTGGGTCCGTGGTCCTATAGCAGACAGAGTCTGTGATGATGTCTATGACCCATGTCACCACCAAGGACCACAGGGATGCCTGGGTTCTGGGTGACCACCTGTGATCACAGGGGAAACTGAGGGATGTGCCATGGCTTGGGTCTTAATGATCTGGGAGTCTTCACTGTCACCAGAGACCATGGTGTCAACTAGACCCGAGCTGCATTAAGGAGCTATTTCTGGGTCAGTGGCTCTACTGAGGTCAGAGTCTGTGCTAATATCCATGGTGCCCATTACCATCAGGGGTCATGTGGATTCCCAACCTCACCTGGGGTTGTGGTAGGGCCAGAAAGCCACCCTGAGTGGCCTGCACTGCTACCAGGGGCCATGGTGACATTCCCTACCTAGGCTGCTTCCAAGGACCATGTTTGAGTCCATGGTCCTGCTCCAGCCAAAGTCTGCAACCATGTCAGTTATTGTAGAATATTATTTTAAGATGTGTTACATTTGTTTATGCTGTGGAACACTTGTTTAATGATGCAAGGATGTTTCACATTCTTTTATGTTATACTTGTTTAACTCTGTGAAGCTGTGTTACTGTGCCTGTCTAAATAAACTGATGGTCTAATAGAGAGCTGAATGGCCAATAGCAAGACATAAGAAAGGACAGGGAGGCTATAAGTCAGAGAGAATAAATAGATGAAGAAATCTGGGAGGAAAAAAGAGAAAGAGTAAGAGAACAAGGAGAGGAGGACATCAGGGGCCAGCCACCCAGCCACACAACCAGCCATGGAGTAAGAGTGAAAGTAATATTTACAGAAGAAAAGGAAAAACCCCAGAGGTAAAAGGTGGACAAGGATAATTTAAAATCAAGAAAAGCTGGCAAGAAACAAGACAAGCTAAAGCTAGGCATTTATAACTAGGAATAAGCTTCCGTGTGTGATTTATTTGGGAGCTGGATGGCAGGCCCCTCAAAACACCAAAGAGCTGGGTGGTCCTGGTGCATGCCTTTAATTCCAGCACTCAGGAGACAGAGCCAGGCAGATCTCTGTAATTTTGAGGCCAGCCTGGTCTACAGAACAAGATCCAGGACAGGCACCAAAACTACACAAAGAAACCCTTTCTCGAAAAACAAAGCAAAAAAAAGGACCAAAGAGCAAAAACAAACAACTACAGTCAGTGGCTCCTATTACCCAGGATCATACTGACCTGGAGGCCATACAGACTGAATTGGACAGCACTGTCACCCAGGGCCATGGAGATATCCAGGCAGGGGCTGCAACCAAGGGCCATGTCAGGGTCCATGGCCCTACCACAGCCCAGGACTATGTTGAAGCCCATGACTCCTATTACCATTAACGGCAGTACAGAAAACCAGGTTCTGGATTGGAACCTAAGGCCATTTTGGTATCCAAAGGTCATGCGGCCACTGCAAGTTTCACTGATGCCTTTTCTTCCTGGTCATGCTGGGTTTTGGTGTCCTGAATCTTGACCCCGACTATCTGGCATGCACATCTACCATCAGCCCAGACTGATGTCCCAGTCACCGCCACAGTCTAAACCAAATGCAGACAGTGTACTGACTCAGTCTTTAAAAGAAAGGTCTGCACTGTCAGAGATACATTCCCCTTGACAGGACTGCTTACTGGTATTGGCATCACCATCTCTTCATGACAAAATCCCTGAAAACCAAGAGTCAAAGGAACATACCTCAATGTAATAAATGTTGTATACCACAATCCCATAGTGAACATTATAGCAAATGACAGTATGTTCTCCAAATTCTGAAATAAGACAAAGGTACCAAGTCTCTCCACTCTTATTCAATACAGTACTCAAAGTCTTAGCTGTAGCAAGAAGATAAGAGAAATAATAGAGATAAAATGGGAAAAGAAGCAAATGATCACTAGTTGCAGCAACAGGATCCTATACTACATGAAACACCCCACCAGAGAAGTCTTAGAGCTGATTGACACTTTTTGCAAAGTCACAGAATACAAAATCAATGTGCAGAAACCAGTAGCTTTTCTATACACCAATGGCTGACTTGCACAGAAATCAGTTACAGAGGAAATTCTATTCACCTCAACTTCAGAAAAATAAAATACCTAGGAAGAATAAACCTAACCAAAGAGAAGAAAGACTTTCACAATGAGACATTTTAAACCTGAAGAAAGAATTTGGAAAAAAGAAACACTGAAAAGTAGAAACACCTTCCATCATCAAAGATTAATATATTGAAATTTACCATGTTACTAAAAGCAAACTGCAAGCTTGGTCCTCATAACAACCCCAACGACATTGTTCAAAGAACTAGAAAAAAAATCCTAAAATGTATGTGGAAATACATATGACCTCAAACAGCAAAACAATCCTTAACAGAGTGACGTCTAGAAGTATCATAACATCAGGTCTTAAATGAAATTACAAAGGCATGGTAGTAAAAACAGCATGGTACTGGTACATAAGAAAACATACCACCCAAGTGAGATAGAATGGAAGACCCAGAAACAAACCCACACAATTACAGACACTTAATTACTGAAAAAGTTGTCAAAATACACACTGGAGAAAAGACAGTCTGTTGCTAGAATTTTCCTGCCTGGCCCACAGTCAAGGCAAATCTCTCTCACCTGTCAGTCCCCCAGCCACTCAGACCCGACCAAGTAAACACAGAGACTTATATTGCTTACAAACTGTATGGCCATGGCAGGCTTCTTGCTAACTGTTCTTACAGCTTAAATTAATCCATTTCCATTAATCTATGCCTTGCCACATGGCTCGTGGCTTACCGGCATCTTCACATGCTGTTTGTCATGGTGGCGGCTGGCAGTGTCTCTCTCTCTCAGCCTTCCACTTCCCAGCTTTATTCTCCTCCTTGCCCCGCCTATACTTCCTGCCTAGCCAACGGCCAATCAGTGTTTTATTGGTTAATTAGCAACACATTTGCCATCCCACAGCACTTCCCCTTTTTTTTTTTCAAAAAGGAAGGTTTTAACCTTAACAAAGTAAAATTACATATAATTTGGGAATTTGGGCGTAGCTTCTCTTACTACTTCCTGCTGGAAGGGGGCGCTGTATCTTATGGGGAAACAAAGAAAATTTTAGAATTATGGAATAGTCCATGAGGGTGTATCGTCTGAGCCAGTTTCCTTGAAACCATTCCGGATGTTGGATCATCTGGGCCATGGTGTCATCGGAGACCTTTCAGGGGGTCTTGGCTGGTCAAACCTGATGTATCTTAATCTTGAACAAATCCATAGCCTCTGACTTTCTGTGGAAACAAAAGCAGAGTCTCTTTTCCAAAGTAACATATTACTTACATTCAAATTTTGAAGTCAAGGTATCTTTAAAATATACATTTTGGCATAACTCAACAGCTTTTACAACCAAATGTTTTTCTGCAGTTAAAAATTCCAAAGACAACACAATCCAGATTCTCTGTGTAATATTCATCTTTACATGGCTTATTTTTTATATTAATTTTACTGTCTCTTTAAAGACTTTATTTTTTAAAACTATGTATTTGTTTATATAACTATATATATCACCTTTTTTGTCTCTTTCAAGCCTACATATATTTTACACACATTGTAAACTATTACATCTGAATCTGTCTTATTGTGAATCTATTGCTTTAAACTGCAGCAGCTGTGGCTGCTGGCTCCGCCCACAGCTTCTCAACATGGCTATGTTTACCACCAGCTCTGGGAGCTATCATGGGTCTATGCTTTTATCCAAGCAGCATGTAGTCCAGAAACTTCTTTTTTTGTTTTATACTAGCAATGTCTAAATCCACCATGCAGCTTAATGTGCCACTTGCAGAGGCCTCATTTCCGCCCTACTGCAGATCAAGCACACGCGCTAGGAACCCGCCAATAGCTCAAACCAGCAGCTGCCGCTCAGTTGAGAGAGACAATTAGGAAGCTGTTTTTAGCTCCGTTTTAGAATCTTTTTTCAGGTTTTAGGTGGAAACTCTTGCCACCACGTTGGACGCCATTTGTAGCTGGAGTTTTTCTGCCTGGCCCACAGTCAAGGCAAATCTCTCTCACCTGTCAGTCCCCCAGCCACTCAGACCCGACCAAGTAAACACAGAGACTTATATTGCTTACAAACTGTATGGCCATGGCAGGCTTCTTGCTAACTGTTCTTACAGCTTAAATTAATCCATTTCCATTAATCTATGCCTTGCCACATGGCTCGTGGCTTACCGGCATCTTCACATGCTGTTTGTCATGGTGGCGGCTGGCAGTGTCTCTCTCTCTCAGCCTTCCACTTCCCAGCTTTATTCTCCTCCTTGCCCCGCCTATACTTCCTGCCTAGCCAACGGCCAATCAGTGTTTTATTGGTTAATTAGCAACACATTTGCCATCCCACAGCAACAGTCTCTTTGAGGCTGTGAATTTGAGGAGGTGAATGTGGAAGAGGCTAGATACACATGCGAGGGGTTGGAGGGAGGAAAGGGAAGGGAGATGTTATGTGAAAATATTTTGATTATTGTCTTATCTTAAAAGCCTCTTTTACAAATGGTGCAGGGAAAGCAGATACTCACATGTAGGATAATGGGAACAGAACCACATCTCTAACCTTACCCAGAAATCAACTCAAAATAGACTAAAGGCCTTAACCTAAAACCTTTGAACTGCTCAGGAAAAATATTTTTTCAAGACAGTGGTATTTTCTAAAGGCTTCCAATCCCATAGAGAATAATCCCAAGAGCTGACAAATGGACTTATAGGAAATTAAAAAGTCTCTGCACAGCAAAGGAAACAATCAGAAAAGTGAAAAGTCGCCTTCATAATGGGGAAAACATCTTTTCTAACTTTGCAACAGACAAGAGATTAATATCCAGCATCTATTGAGAACTGCAAAAACTAAATAACAAAAATCCAAAATACCCAGTCAATAAATGGGCTAGTGGACTAATAGGAAGTTCTCAAAAGAAGAAACACAAATGGCCAATTAACACTTGAAAGGGGATTCAATGTACTTACTTAGCTATAAGGAAAGGGCAGATTAAAACTGTTTGGAGATTTCATCTGACCCCAGTCAGAATAGCTATTATCAAGGCTGCAAACGTTGAGGGCAGAGGGAAAGAGAGATCCTTACTCACTGCAGGTGACAGTGTAGACGTGGGCCATCACTATAGAAACCAGCATGGAAGCTCCTCGAAATCTGAAAGTAGAACTGCCCTGTAACCAGCTATACACTCAAAGAACTCTATGTCAGAACACCACAGAGATAGTTGCACCAGAAATGGGACCAGCTGATACATCTATCTGCAGACGAACTGGCAAAGAAAGTATGATACCTATACAGAATGAAATTGTATGAAGCCGTACAGAAAAATGAAAGAAAATGAATACAACTGGAAATCGTTGTGTGAGGCAGAATAGCCAGACTCAGACAAATGCTGCATGTGTGTCCCCTGAGATCTAAAGTTAAAATTGTGCTTTTTTTTATGTGTGTGTGGTTGTGGTTGTATGTGCATGCTTGTAGGTCTTGAAACTAGAAAGGGATCGTGAGAGAAAGAGATCTTAAGGGTTATAGGAAATATGGAGGGCAATGCAGGTAATGATACATGTAAGAAGAAAGCAGAATGAGAAGAAAGTATGATGACACACTGGTGTTGAAATAATATAAAGAAGTACAGTAACTTTTCTAAGAACTTCTAGGTTCTTTGTTGTGAGGGAAATAGATGTCTATCCCTTAACTTTGACATGATTCTTCTACTCTCTTGTCATCCCAAAGGCTCGGAATGGACTAAGGGCAGGAGGAAGACCATCAAAGTCAAGTATTTTGATTTGAAGTAAAACAACAGGAGGCTGAAGAGGTGGCTCTGTAGTTAAGAACACTTGCTGCTTTTTTAGGGAACCAGGTGCAGTTCACAGCACCCACATGGTGGCTAACAATGGTCCATACCTCCAGTTCCAGAGGATCTGATGCCCTCTTCTGGCCTCCCAGGGCACTGCACATACGTGCAGGCCAATAAATCTTTTTCAAACAATGCAATAGAGATGGCTGGCATCGCACAATGTGAGGCATAGAGAGAGACACAAGCTGGGAGAGAGTTGAGTCTTTCCCATTTTGAAAGAAATAAATCCCTAGCCATCATTCCATAGGATGGCCTGATATAAAAGGATTCATAAGAAGACAAAAAGGGAATTCCGGCTGTGAAGTAAGGGCATCATTCATTAGGTATATTTTGCTAATTGCTCTTTATGTAAATTTTCAAATGAATAACATTCTGGCAATGGCCAAAGAGTCCTGAGATTATAGACATTCTCCTTTTTTAAACATTCAAATTCCTATTAAGATGATAAATCTCAATGTTTCCAAAGTGTGACTTCTTCACTGTCTGGCAGGTGAATAATCACCAGATTAAGAGTCTTGAGCAATTTTATAGATGTAATAATGTTTAATAACTCTTCAATAATAGGTCAAGAATTCTGAACCTTGACTTTTAATCCATATTATTTCAGAAAACTATTATTATCCTAGGATATAGAAAATTAAATTTTCTTTTCTGAAGTTGTCAAGGAGAGTTTATTCTTGAATCTAGTGCTAGAAATAGTAACTGAATACAAAACCGAGCCACTCAAAAGAGAAAACAAAGGAACTTGAATTATAATGCTCACAGTGGCCCTCATCGAATAAGTTTATTTTCAAATAACTTAGAAAATCAGTTCATAGTACTTGATGTATAGGAAGTGGACTGTGTAAAAGGCAAATTTAAATGCATGCAATTTATCGTTGATGCCATGCAAAATGGAGCAAAGTAAAATAAACACAAATAAACTACAAGCCTACTGAAATTACGTAGATGCCCATTTGAATAAATAGAGTTGATTTAGAGGTATGACTCTTGGGCCTGGGGAGAGGGCTCATTGTGTAAGAGTGCTTGAGGTGACCTGAGTTTAGAACACCAGCATTCACACAGAGTTGCGGCATGAGCCTGTGACCCTAACAGTGGAGACAGGAAACACCCTGGAGCTCTTTGGCCAGTCAGCCTAACGAAAATAATGGTGAGAGAGAGTGACAGAGGGAGACATCCAAGTGTCTCTGTACACACGCACACAGGAACACACACCTCGACACACATGTATACATATACAAACAACACACACAGGAATCTTTTTTTTTAAGTATGACTCTCGAAAACTGTTGGGTTTCATTCCTGCATGATGAACCGGTAGATCTGGCTCCGAGTTGTTAAATTCGGGGGCCACATTTTGAAGCAACCTTGAAACATTCGCCTGTCCTGGGCCTGCTTGTTCCTCAGCGACTCTTTCCAACATGGTAGATAATATTTTACCAGTAGTGACTTAACCTGGAAGAGTGAGGACAAAAAAATAATCTAGCTCACTCTACTGCCTTTTAAATAACTCATACAGGTCACAAACCAGGAATATAGAGGCCGTCAAGGGATTGAAACAAACTATGGCTCAAGACTCCCAATGAAAAAGTGAGATTCCCGGATGCATCAGAGGGCTGATAATGTAAGGATTTTTTGTTCTGTTTTATGCTTTTTTTTTTTTTCTTTTCCATCTCAGGGGCACAGCTGAGAGGCTGAGAGATTGTTTTACTGCAGGTGATATGTCGGCATGCCACTTACCTATCACACCTGCCAACCTTGAGAGGGTCCCTTTGTCATTACTCATAACTGCCAATTTACAAGATGGCCCAGTAGGGAATGAAGGAACCGACTGGAACAAATAGAGGTTTTTGCTACAGATGCTCTCGGTCTACCCAGCGCACCACAAGTGATGAATCTTAACTAGGAAGGAAGAACCCAGACACTTCTCCTTTCAGCTCACTGACACCACAGGCCTGAGTGATGGACACTGGCCCCTAGGGTCGATGTTCATAGAGTATGCTGGACCAGCCGTCCTGGTCGAAGGGCTTGATTTAATCACAGTGAGACTTGATTACCGTACTAACTGGCTTAGAAAGCATTGCAAGTTTTGAGTTCAAAATTACAGGGAAGGTACAACCAATTAAGCAGAGACATCACTGTAGTGCCATGGGACACATGTAAGATTAACCCTGGTGACTAGACCAGCCTGAAATAAGTGTAGGAACCGAGGACGACTTCATCTGCCTGGGGTTTCCTGCTGTGACTTTCACCTCTCTCCAGTCACGACTGTGTCCTTAGGCAGTTTGGGCTAAAGGTTGCTTGAGGTGTATAGTACCTCGCTCATCTGTTCACACTGGTCTTACTTTGCTTTAACCTTTGAGGTAGGTTGGCATTTTTGCAGTTGTCTGAAAACTATGCCTAGGGGAGGGAGTCTGCAATGGTGATCAGGGAGGGCCCTGAAGCAAAGGAACACCATTTATAACCATTTGAGCAGCCTGTTGACTGAACAAGGTCGTACTTCTGCATTGTGAATGCCTTTCTGGGAACTAAGTCAGCTCCCTAATGTGGCTACAGGTTAAACCCAGATTTGATATGACTTTAAACTACAATAGAATGGCATAGGGAACTTTTGAAAGTCCCAATGTCTGGGCCACCTCCCTAGGCATTCTGATTTAATTGGGTTAGGATGGAGCCCAAACATCAGAATTTCTTTTTTATTTTCACAGATCTTTCTACTGTACAGTCAAGGCATAGCACCCCTGCTTTACTTCAAGAAAAGTAAGAGAAAAGCCAGGCTCAGAGACATGGAATGCTCTGTTCTGTGAGGACAGGTCTGCTGCTGTTCCAAAAGGACCCATCACACCCTAGTGATGTTGGCTCTGTCATCCAATCAGATTCATCAGCCTCTGAGATGCTGGCCTCTGGCGTTCTTAACAACTCCCTCATCCCTCTGAAATATTTGCATCCAATTATCCACCCACTTCCAGCGATCACAGCATACACATGTGTATATGCCTGACCTCCCACATGTGGCCACAGCTTGCACATGTGTGTATGTGCCTAGCCCAACGTCTTAAAATAATAGTGGTGTCTGGTGAAAATTCAGTCTTGAGAGATCTTGCAGAAAAAAATGTCATGGTGATCATTATAAAACTAATGGCCTTTCAAAAGCATGCATCTTCCCTAATGTGCCTTAAATTCCCTTTTAAATTTGGCACTAAGGAGATCCTTCTGTATCTAAAATTTGATATTCAGCCAGAGTAAGAAAGGCTCCAGTTTTTAAACTGACACACTATCTTTGATAAAGTAAAGGCTGTCAAAATTATATGTAGAAGCCCTAAGGCAGGAAGAAAGACACTTTCCATCTTGGTGGTAAATAAAGTTCTTGACGGTGTCTGAGTGGAGGAAAAGAGCGGTCCACCTGGCAGTCTCCTGACAGCCATTCTTTGCCATGGTGAGAAAAAAGGTTTCAGAAAGCTAACATAATTAGCTTCCATCAAAGTGTTGGAACAGAATCGCCCCTCTGTGGGACTAGCCTCATGGAACAGAGTATAATACCCAGCGCCATTTATGAATTGGTTGCATTATGCAGCCTATGATAAAAAATGTTTGGCATTCTATGCAGCCCAAATTGAGGAAGCTCAACACATGAATTATGACTTAAGTGGGAAGGCAACCTCGTGGGAAGAGACCAGTTTAGTCCATGCAAAGCAATTCAGCCCCTGTAATTCCTCTGTGTCCTACGTTTCGATGGACTCATAGGACTCGGTGAATGATTAACTCCAGTGCAGATGGCACATTATTTGAGGATTAGAATTGATGTCGGATATTGACTCATTACTCTCGAAAATGTATTTGCCCTTCAGTTTTGTGGAGTAAGCATGAAATGTGTCACTAGAAGTGATGTGTTCTGACCCCAAATTCTCAAATAAATAATGATGACTAGTTGTCTCTGGAGCTTCTTTTCCCATCTGCAAACAATAGGGTTCTAGTTGCTGAAGAAATTATTCACTGGTTTACTCAATAAAGACTCATTAGCTCTAATGTGATTCAGCACCTTCCAGGCACTGAAATAGATAATACACTGACCTCATCCACAAAGTATATAATATAGACTGTTAGGAGATATAGACTCTTCCGTGCTCTAAGTGCAATAGCAGAAACATATACTATCAAACAAGACAGAGACTAACGTGTTTGGAAGATGGAGCTGGGAATCTCAGTACAGATTGCTAAAAGCAGCTATTCGGTCATGAGCAAGCATATAAGTCCACATATTAATTCTATGGTTTTAAAATTGAAAACAAAGAGTTCAATAATTCCTATGGTTTAAATGTTTCCCCTAATAGTCACATGTTGGGAACTTCGTCTTTAAACTCATATACTAGTGTCATTTGGGGATGTGGCCTTTGAGAGATAATTAACACTAGCTAAGGTCATGGGTGTGCGAACTGCATGATGGCATTAGTGGCCATGTAAGACAGGGAGCACACTTGCTCTGTCTTGGCAGACAATGGCTTCCTCCACTTTACAATGCAAAAATAAGCCCCTCACCATGTAGTAAACAAATGCCTTCAGACTACTCAGCTCGTATAATGGTGAGCCAAATAAACTTCATAAACTACCCAACCTCTGGTGGTGTGTTAGAGCAACAGAAACTGGACTGCCAAATTAATAAATTCAGATGGATCGGTCCGCTGTTATGTCTTCTGTGAATAAAGTGCAAGAGTTTTCTCTAAGTTCTGACCCATGAGTCCTGTCCCACTCCATCAGCATCACAGAAAACTATCCAATAAGCAGCTTATCACCCTCTCACAGTGCACTGTGCAGCTCTGTCCTTGGAACTATCTCCTTATGGAAGATTCGATGCATTCATTATTGAACGCCTACCATAGCACAGCTTTGTCTGTATATTGGGTAGATGAGAAGGACTAAGACATCGTTCTGCCTTTAATGAGCTTACAGGTAGCTGGGAGAAGCTTTGTAAACAACAAATTAAGGAATTATAATCACTTTAGGAGTATGATAACTAAACTGATTGTTAACTTGATAAGATTGAGAGTCACCATGGAAACATAACTCTGGGTGTGTCTATGAGGGTATTGCCAGAGCACTTTAGCTAAAGAGGAAAATTCACTCTGTTGCTAAGCATTAGCACCACCCAATGGGCTGGGATCCTGACCTGAATCAAAAGGCTGCAGAGCTAAATACAAGCCTCGCCCCCGCCTCTCTCTCTCTTTCTCCCCCTTCCTGACAGTGCATGTAATGTAGCCATCTGCCTCGTTTTTTCTGCTGCCTTGACTTCGCTGACATAACGAACTGCACCCTCGAACAGTGAACCTGAATAAAACCTCCATTCCTTTCGTTTATTGTTGGTATTCTGTGCTGCCTAAGAGGAACAATAATACCAGTATTCATTCATTAAGCTGCTGTTATGTGGACATTGTTTTGTTTAGTCCTCGTTATAATCCCAGAAGGGAAATACTATTATTATGACCTCTTTTTAAAGCGAGGCATAAAAAGGTTAGTTATCTAGCCGAGAATCAGTTGGTTAATAAATGTCTACTGCAAGTCTATCTGAAAGCAACATCCATCCATAAGTGCAGCCATAATGTGACTCTCCCTTCCTAAATAACACATTAACAAAGATTAGGGGGCTTTAAAAAAATACAGAAATCAGCTGGGTGGTGGTGGCACACTCCTTTAAGCCCAGCACTTGGGAGGTAGAGGCAGGCGGATCTCTGTGAGTTCGAGGCCAGCCTGGTCTATAAAGCGAGTTCCAGGAAAGGCACAAAGCTACACAGAGAAACCCTGTCTCGAAAAAAAAAATACAGAAATCTATCACAGTTCTTAAGGTCATAAATCCAAAGACAAGGCATTGGCATATCACACTTCCCCAGAAGTCTCCATGATGGATCCTACCTACCTTCTTCCAGCTTTTGCTGACTCTGGGCAATGCTTGGCCTCTGGCAACACCAATGTCTGTCTCCTTCACATCATTCTCTCTTTTGTGTCTCACGGTGTCTTCTCCTTTTCTGTGTTTTGCAAGTCCACCAACCATTATACAGACGGCTTACCAGAATACAGGTGACACCTCATTTCAAGACCATTACCTTAATTATATCCACAAACGTTGATTCCAAATAGTGTCACACTCACAGGTGCAGGAGATTAACCCTCTCCTAACTTTGGTGGGCCACAGCACAGCTCATTTGGGTGTAGTGGAGTTTTGGGGACCACATGGAGCATAGCAAATTGGGAGAGAATATTCAAAGCAGAGGTAACAATAGATTCAAAGACCAGAAATGTGAATAGAAGGCCCCGTTAAGAAATTGTATGTGTTGTGTTATCCTGCAAAAATAAAAACAAAAGCAAACTATAACAACAACAACAAAGAAAACAGATACTGAGAAACATATTTCAAAACTAGAGTCCTGGTTCAAAATCAAAATTTGTCATCCCAGCTACTTGGAAGGCAGAAGGATGAAGATGGCTTGAGCCCAAGAATTTAAGAATGGTCTGTATGTAAAGACCTTGCCTCTGAAAACAAAGAACCAAACACAGGTAACTGAATACCAACACCAGAGGATGGTGCCCTCCTGTAAGTCATTAGTGCTACGTGGAGACTCCTCTGAGAATTTTTTTGTAAGAGAAAAGTACAATCAATTATGAATAGAGTAAAAGTCACCAATGTGCCAGTATGAAGGAGGTATGATGAATAAAAATCCATGGGCAGAGAGATTCACTAGGGGGCATTTGATATGACTCAGATGAAAGAGACAGATCAAAGGCCAATGGCAACGGGAGGAGGCTGTAAAATCAGATAGTTACAGCAGATTTCACCAAACCCCATAAACGGATGTGGGAAACTAAAGAAAACGGAAGTTGAACGTGACTTTCAGGTTTGGTCAGTGACAATTCTCAAAGAAGGCTAGTCAAAGCAGGAAGAGCTTCAGAGGGAAGGGTAAGGCGTCTTGTTTTCCACATGTTGACTTCGGAGGCCTCAGAGATAGATACACACAGAGGCAAGACAGTTGAGTGCACAAAGCTGGTTAGTCTTATGTGCTGGAATTCTGCTTCTCCTCTAAGGATGTGATGTCTCCTCTAAGGTACCATGTCATATGCTACATCCCTAACAATGGTCAACACACATATCTTATAATATGTGTTGTAGTACCTATTGAGTTCACTGAAGGTCATCCTTACTAACTTTATGTCAAAGAAACTATAAAAGATTTTTGTGGACGTGCAGTGATTGTTTTAGATGTATGCAATGCATCAGGCATGTTTATATGCACATAGGTTTATTGCCCAGAGTTTCTTAGTTCTGAGAGAAGAATTTATTTTTCAGACTACCAGTTCTGACAAGGAACTAAACCTGTACCACTCAACAGCTCAACTTCTTGTGACTGGTCTCTCTGTAAAGTGTGTCCGAACCACACAGGGACAGGACCTGAGCTGGAAGAGGAGGTTTGGTGCTACCTGTAACAAATTAGACACTCTTAGCTGAACATCAGAACCAATGGTCTTTGTACCTAAGTTCTGATCTGCAAGGTGCTTTTGTTTTTGTGCTTGTTTGTTTTCATGGAAAGCTAATAAAATATTTTATTGGATGAATAAACTGCAGAATCAACTTTCAGAAGGCAAAGGGGAGCTCGTGAATACACACACAGAACAGCACACATGGCAATGACAAGAGGAGATTCTGATCCTTCAAACATGTGACAGTACTTCCCATAAAATATTGAGGACAAGCAGGTCAGACAGCATCCAATGGTGCACTTTTCTTTCCTTCTTCCTTTCTTTCTTTTTTTGATGAATGCATTTACTTCCTTTTATTAAAAGTATTTTTTTCAGACAGTGGTGGCACACCTTTAATTCCAGTACTTAGGAGGCAGAGAGAGGCAGGCAGATCTCTGAGTTCGAGGTGATCCTGGTCTAGAGTGACAAAGTGAGTTTCCAGACAGGCTACACAGAGAAACCCTGTCTCAAAAAGCCAAAAAAAAAAAAAAAAAAAAAAAAAGAAAGAAAGAAAGAAAGAAAGAAAGAAAGAAGGAAGGAAGGAAGGAAGGAAGGAAGGAAGGAAGGAAGGAAGGAAGGAAAAAATTGTTTTCTCACATGATATATCCTGATTATGGCTCCCCCTCCCTCCACACCTCCCCCTCCCTCCACACTTCCCCCGCCCTCCACACCTCTCCCTCTGTCCACAGTTCCCCCTCCCTCCACACCTCCCCCTCCCTCTATACCTCCCCCTCCCTCCACACCTCCCCCTCATCTAGATCCACCCTCCTTCTGGTTCTGTCTCTCATTAGAAAGCAAACAGGATTCTAAGGGATAATAATAAAGTAAAATAAAGTAAAACAAAAGCAAACACACCAGAACAGGACAAAACAAACAGAAGGAAAAGAGCCCAAGAAAAGAGACAAGAAACAGGTACAGATACAGACACCCACTGGTTTGCACATTCAGGGATCCCTTAAAAACACTAAATTGGAAGCTATAATACATACAGAAAGAACCTGTGTGGTAAAAGGGGAGAAGGAAATATATATATGTAATATATATATAATTTAAAATTTTTTAATGAATTTTTTCAAAAAATATATACTTTTTATATCTATGAAATATGTTTAATACATATATAAATGCATATTGATTTAAAATATGAATATATGAATATATTTTTATATAATACAAAATTTTAAATTGGATAGAATTTTTTTTCTTTTTTTTTTTTTATTTCGCAGTACAATTCAGTTCTACATATCAGCCACGGATTCCCTTGTTCTCCCCCCTCCCGCCCCCCTCACCTTCCCCCCAGCCCGCCCCCCATTCCCATCTCCTCCGGGGCAAAGCCTTCCCCACAGACTGAGATCAACCTGGTAGACTCAGTCCAGGTAGGTCCAGTCCCCTCCTCCCAGGCAGAGCCAAGGGACCCTGCATAGGCCCCAGGTTTCAAACAGCCGACTCATGCAATGAGCACAGGACCCAGTCCCACTGCCTGGATGCCTCCCAAACAGATCAGGCCAATCAACTGTCTCACCCACTCAGAGGGCCTGATCCAGTTGGTGACCCCTCAGCCATTGGTTCATATTTCATGTGTTTCCATTCGTTTGGCTATTTGTCCCTGTGCTTTATCCAACCTTGGTCTCAACAATTCTCACTCATATAAACCCTCCTCATTCTCGCTAATTGGACTCCCAGAGATCCACCCAGGGCCTAGCCATGGATCTCTGCATCCAGATCCCTCAGTAGTTGGATGAGGTTTCTAGCACGACAATTAGGGTGTTTGGCCATCCCATCACCAGAGTAGGTCAGTTCGGGCTGTCTCTCGACCATTGCCAGCAGTCTGTTGTGGGGGTATCTTTGTGGATTTCTGTGGGCCTCTCTAGCACTTTGCTTCTTCCTATTCTCATGTGGTCTTCATTTACCATGGTCTCCTATTCCTTGTTCTCCCTCTCTGTTGTTGATCCAGCTGGGATCTCCCGCTCCCCCAAGCTCTCTTTCCCTCGACCCTCGCCCTTCACTACCCCCACTCATGTCCAGGCTGTTCATGTAGATCTCATTCCATTTCTCTGTCATTGGGCGATCCCCGGGTCTTTCTTGGGGTCCTGTTTTCCAGGTAGCCTCCCTGGTGATTTGAGTAGCCGTCCAGTCATCCTTGTTCCACATCTAGTATCCTGCTATGAGTGAGTACATACCATGTTTGTCTTTCTGAGTCTGGGTTACCTCACTCAGGATGATTTTTTCTAGATCCATCCATTTGTCTGCAAACCTCATGATGTCATTGTTTTTCTCTGCTGAGTAGTACTCCATTGTGTATATGTACCACATTTTGTTTATCCATTCTTCAGTTGAAGGGCATCTAGGTTGTTTCCATGTTCTGGCTATTACAAACAATGCTGATATGAACATAGCTGAACAGTGCTCTCTTGTGGTGTGGTTGAGCATTCCTTGGGTATATGCCCAAGAGTGGTATAGCTGGATTTGGGGGGAGATTGATTCCCAATTTTCTAAGAAAGCGCCATATTGATTTCCAAAGTGGTTGTACAAGCTTGCATTCCCACCAGCAATGGAGGAGAGTTCTCCTAGCTCCACATCCTCTCCAGCATAAGGTGTCTTCAGTGTTTTTGATCTTAGCCATTCTGACAGGTGTAAGGTGGTATCTCAGAGTTGTTTTGATTTGCATTTCCCTGATGATTAGGGATGTTGAGCAATTCCTTAAATGTCTTTCAGCCATTTGAGTTTCCTCTGTTGAGAATTCTCTGTTTAGTTCTAGAGACGATTTCTTAATTGGACTTTTGGGCATTTTAATGTCTAATTTCTTGAGTTCCTTATATATTCTGGATATTAGTCCTCTGTCAGATGTGGGGTTGGTGAAGATCTTTTCCCATTCTGTGGGCTGTTGCTTTGCCTTGTTGACCGTATCCTTTGCTCTACAAAAGCTTCTCAGTTTCAAGAGGTCCCATTGATTGATTGTTTCTCTCAGGGTCTGTGCTACTGGTGTTATATTTAGGAAGTGATCTCTGGTGCCAATGCGTTCAAGATTACTTCCTACTTTCTCTTCTAGCAGGTTCAGAGTAGCTGGATTTATGTTGAGGTCCTTGATCCACTTGGACTTAAGTTTTGTGCACGGTGATAAATATGCATCTATTTGCAGCCTTCTACATGTTGATATCCAGTTTTGCCAGCACCATTTGTTGAAGATGCTTTCTTTTTTCCATTGTGCACTTTTGGCTTCTTTGTCAAAAATTATATGTTCATAGGTGTGCAGATTAATGTCAGGGTCTTCAATTCGATTCCATTGGTCCACATGTCGGTTTTTATGCCAGTACCAAGCTGTTTTTATTACTGTAGCTCTATAGTACAGCTTGAAGTCAGGGATCGTGATGCCTCCAGAGGTTGTGTTATTATACAGGATTCTTTTGGCTATCCTGGGTTTTTTGTTTTTCCATATGAAGTTGAGTATTATTCTTTCCAGGTCTGTGAAGAATTGTGTTGGTATTTTGATGGGGATTGCATTGAATCTGTAGGTTGCTTTTGGTAAGATTGCCATTTTTACTATGTTAGTCCTGCCTATCTATGAGCATGGGAGATCTTTCCATTTTCTGACATCTTCAATTTCTTTTTTCAGGGACTTAAAGTTCTTGTCATATAGGTCCTTCACTTGCTTGGTTAGTGTTACCCCAAGGTATTTTATGTCATTTGTGGCTATAGTAAAGGGTGATGTATCTCTGATTTCCTTCTCCGCTTCTTTGTCTATTGTATATAGGAGGGCTACTGATTTTTTTGAGTTGATCTTGTATCCTGCTATGTTGCTGAAGGTGTTTATAAGCTGTATCAGTTCCTTGGTGGAATCTTTGGGGTTGCTGAAGTATACTATCATGTCATCTGCAAATAGGGAAAGCTTGACTTCTTCCTTTCCAATTTGTATCCCCTTAATCTCCTTATGTTGTCTTATTGCTCTGACTAGAACTTCAAGTACTATATTGAATAAGTATGGGGAGAGCAGACAGCCTTGCCTCGTTCCTGATTTTAGTGGAATTGCTTTGAGTTTCTCTCCATTTAGTTTGATGTTGGCTGTTGGCTTGCTGTAAATTGCCTTTATTATGTTTAGGTATGTTCCCTCTATTCCTGATGGCTCCAAGACCTTTATCATGAAGTGCTGTTGGATTTTGTCAAATGCCTTTTCTGCATCTAGTGAGATGATCACGTGGTTTTTTTCTTTGAGTTTGTTTATATGGTGTATTACACTGACAGACTTTCGTATGTTGAACCACCCTTGCATCCCTGGAATGAATCCTACTTGATCATGGTGGATAATTGTTTTGATGTGTTCTTGGAGTCTGTTTGCCAGTATTTTATTGAGTATTTTTGCATCAATGTTCATGAGGGAGATCAGTCTGTAGTTCTCTTTCTTTGTTGTATCCTTGTTTGGTTTAGGAATCAGGGTAATTGTAGCCTCATAGAAGGAGTTTGGTAATGTTCCTTCTGTTTCTATTGTGTGGAACAATTTAGAGAGTATTGGTATTAACTCTTCTTTGAAGATCTGGTAGAATTCTGCGCTGAAACCATCTGGTCCTGGGCTTTTTTTGGTTGGGAGACTTTTAATGACTGTTTCTATTTCGTTAGGGGTTATTGGACTATTTAAATTTTTTTAAAGAAGGAAAAGTCCTGACATGACATGAGACATGGAACCTCCAGACTGCCATTGAGTTCGTTTTCTGTAGGCCATCTACTGCTGGGCATGCTTTCTACCCTTGGGAGTAGTTTGTTGCCCTACTAATCCAAGGGCTGCTCCTCTCAGGACAAGTAGGTTGAAGGCAGACCCACAGCTCTCCTACTGCTCCTGAGATTCAGTTTTTCCTGTTTCATCCCCAGTACTGTAGCAGTACTGTCTCCCTTTCTCTCTGATACCATCCCTAACAGATCACAGAGACCTTCTCCTCCAGCCTCCCTTTCCCCAACTCATCCCAGTAACTCAGCTTCCAATACCAGTAGGTATTCCCTATGAACATCAGCTGAGCAGACCAGGAAAACAGGAAACCCACAACCATGACAATCTCTGAAAATCAAGAAAAGAAACATAAACCATGGAACAAAGCACCCATTCAACAAAAATAACCCCATAAATCAACACCTAGACCTGTAAGCATCCCAAATCCAGATGTGTAGATACCAGCATAAAAATACAATCAATAACAGCCAGGATGATATATCTCCACTAGAGCTCAGCTATCCTACCATAGCAGGCCCTGAATATTTCAACATAGAGCTGAAAAAAAAACCTTAAAACCAACTCTAATTGATAGAGGTCCTTAGGGAAGAAATGAATAAATACCTTAAAGAAAGCCAAGACAACGCAAACAGTTGGAAATTAATAAAACTGTTCAACGCCTAAAAATGGAAATAGAAGCAATAAAGAAAACACAAAAAAGGGAATTCCAGAATTGAAAAATTTAGGAATGTGAACAGGAACTGTAGAAGCAGGCTTCATCAACACATGCAAAGAGATGAAAGAAAGAAAGAATCTCCAGCACTGAAGACACGATAGAAGAAACAGACACATTGGTCAAAGAAAATGCTAAATCTAAAAATTTCCTGACACAAAACATTCACAAAATCTGGGACACTATGAAAAAACCAAACCTAAGAATAATGGGAATAGAGGAAAGAGAAGAATCTCAGCTCAAAGACCCAGAAAATATTTTCAACAAAATCATAAGAGAAAATTTTTCTAACACAAGGAAAGACATGCCTATAAAGTTACAAGGAGCATACAAAACACCAAATAGATTGATGAAAGTCCCCTTGCCACATAATAATCAAAACTCTAAACATATAGAACAAAGAATGAAACAAAGAACAAAAGTTGCAAAGGAAAAAGGCCAAGTAACAATATAAAAGCAGACTTGTTAGAATTACACCTGATTTCTCAATAGAGATTCTAAAAGTCAAAAGGGCCTGGACAGATATGCTACAGACTCTAAGAGACCACAGAAGCCAGACCAGAATACTATACACAACAAAACTTTCAATCACTATAGATGGAGAAAACAAGATATTCCATGACAAAGTCATTTTAAATATCTGTTTTCAAATCCATCCCTACAAAAGGTGCTAGAAAGAAAACTCTAACCTAAGTAGGTTAACTACACCCATGAGAACATAGAAAATAAATAATTTCACACCAGTAAAATCAATAGAAGGGAAGCATACACACACATACACACAACAACAATAAAATAACAGAAATCAACAATCATTGGTCATTGATGTCTCTCAATATCAATGGACTTAATTCCCCAATAAAAGGATACAGAGCAACAGAATAGATGCAAAAACAGGATTCATCTTGCTGCTGCTTCCAAGAAATATACCTCAACATCAAGGACAGACATCACCTCAGATAAAGGATTAGAAAAACATATTTCAAGCAAATGGACCTAAGAAGCCAGCTAGTGTAGTCATTTTAATATATAGCAAAACAGACTTCAAACCAAAACTAATCAAAACAGATGGTGAAGGACACTTCATACTCATCAAAGGAAAAATCCACCAAAATGACATTTCAGTTCCTAGCTTCTATACCCAAAACACAAGGGCACCCAAGTTGATGGGGGAAAAAGACACTACTACTACAGCTTAAATCATGCCTCCTGCATTCATAGTTGGAGACTTCAATACCCCACTCTCACCAATGGAAAGGTCATCAAAACAACAACTAACCAGAAATCCTGGAGCTAAGAATCATTATGAACCAAATGGACCTAACAGATATTACATAACATTTCACCCAACCACAAAAAAAAATTTACATTCTACTCTGCACCTCATGGAACTTTCTCCAAAACTGGCCACATACTCAGACACAAAACAAGTTTTAACAAATAAAAAAATTAAAATAACTCTCTGCTTCCTATCAGACCACCACGGACTAAAACTAGATATCAACAACAGAAACAACAGAAAGCTTACAAACTCATGGAAACTGAACAACTCTGTACTGAATGAAAAATGGGTCGAGACAGAAATAAAGGTGCTTACGTTTTTTAAAAAATGGAGATATCTTATACTAGCAACTTAACAGCACACTTTAAAGCTCTAGAATATAAAGAAGTCATCACATCCAAGAGGAGTAGAAGGCAAGAAATAATCAAAATAAGGGCTGAAATCAATAAAATAGAAACAAAGAGAACAATACAAAGGATCAATTAAACAAAGAGTTGGTTCTTTGAGAAAATCAACAAGATAAACTCTAATTCAAACTAACTGAAAGGCAGAGAGAGAATATCCAAATTAACAAAATTAGCAATGAAAAGGAAAACATAACAATAGATACTGAGGAAATCTAGGGAATCATAAGGACATATTTTAGAAACCTGTATTCCACAAAATTGGGAAATCTAAAAGTAATGAATCATTTTCTCAATACATACCACTTATAACAGTTAAATCAAGATCAGATAAACAATTTAAATAGATCTATAGACTCTAATGAAGTAGGAGCAGTCATTATAAGTCTCCCAAGCCAAAAAAAAAAAATAGGGCCAGATGGTTTTAGTACGTAATTCTACCAGACATTCAGAGAAGAGTTTTACAATATTCTTCAAATTATTCCACAAAATAGAAATGGAAGTAACTATGCAAAATCCAATTTATGAGGCCACAGTCACCCTGATATCCAAACCACACAAAGATTCAGCAAAGAAAGAGAATTATAGACCAGTTTCCCTCATGAACATAGATGCAAAAGTCCTAAATAAAATACTTGCAAATCAAATCCAAGAGCACATCAAAAAGATCATCCACTATGATCAAGTAGGCTTCATCCTAGAGATGCAGGGATGGTTCAGCATATATAAGTCCATAAATGTAATCCACCATATAAACAAATGATCACCTCATTAGATGCTGGAAAAGCCTTTGACAAAATCCCTGGGCTAGCAAGTCTCAGGTTATTGGTCACCAAAGCAGTGTTGACTTTGACATGAGTGTGTGTGCCATCTCATGGAGTGGGCTTAAATTACATCAGACATTTGTTAGTTACTCCCACAAATTTTGTGCTACCATTATACCAGCTTATCCTGCAGGCAGAACACCACTATAGATCAAAAGGGTTGTGGCTGGGTTGGTGTTAAGTTTTCTCTTTTAGCAGTGTGCAGAGTACCTTCCTGTACCAAAGACACTATTCCTTTGGGGTGAAGGCTCTATGTAGGAACCGATTGGATTTCTCCATATTCAATGGTTTGTGTAGATGTTGTCTTCAACAATGTGGCCTTGCCATCAGGTCATGGAGAGCAACCTTACGGTCTTGGCAACAGCCTAGGTTGTTTGTGGAGTCCTAAGGGACTCCGTGGTAGTTTGAATGTAATTAGCCTTATAAGAGTCTCATAATGAATGGCACTATTAAGAGGTACGACTTCATTGGAGTGGGTGTGGCCTTGTTGGAGGAAGTGAGTCACTGTGGGGGTGGACTTTGAGGTTTCCTATGCTCAGGATATCACCCAGTGTGTCAGTCGGCTTCCTGTTGCCTACAAGGTGTAGGACTTTCAGCTCTTTCTCCAGCACCATGTCTGCCTGAATTTTGCCATGTCCCACCATAATGATAATGAACTGAACCACTGACTTGTAAGTGAGCCCCCTCAATTAAATGTTTTCTTTATAAGAGTTGCCATGGTCACGGTGTCTCTTCACAGCAGTAAAAACCCTAACTAAGACAGACTCCTTTTGCCAACAACTCAATTAGATATGACACAATCCCAGTACTAGAAACTTTGTATGGTGACAAGAGATGTTCAGTTGGGACTCTGCCCCCATGCCCAACCCACCTCCCATAGTTGATGATTTTATTTAGACTGCCTTTACATATGTATGTGTTTTAGGAAGCTTCTACTGAATTGTTGTCACATATCCCTCAAAGGGACTTAATTTTAGCTGTCTTTCCCTGCATTCTCTCCCTCGTCCTATTTTCCTTCAACCTCCCTGCTTGATCCTTCCATTCATTCCCATCCCCACCCCACTTTATCCATAACTATCTATTGTATTTCCCCTCCCAAAGGAAATGTAGCTGTCTACCCTAGTCCCTTATTCTATCACCCAACCTCTGTGGTTCTACAAATTGTGGTTTGCTTACCACTGACTTAACAGCTAATATCCACATGTAAGTGAATGAATTATCATTCAGGCTATGAGTTACTTCACTCTGGATGATTTGTTTTCTACTTCCAACCATTTATCTATGAATTTCATGATTTTATTTTTTTAACAGATGAATAAAATTCCTTTGTGGAAATGCACCACATTTTCTTTATCCATTCATCTATTGAGGGACGTCTAGGTTGTTTTCAGTATAGAGGAGAGGTTTCTCTTTAGTGGTATTTATTTCCTTAATAATAATAAGCTGTTTTCTCTGTACCTTATTGACCCACAACTTTAAATTTTCTCCTATTTACTTCCTTGCCAGACTTCATATTTTTCACCTTTCTGCTTCATCTCACTCTGGAGCAGTGAGTGGTAACCATTCCAGAACCTAAACATTACCCTATCTCAGAATTCCCTCCACCAAATTAATCCATTACTTCTGAATCCAGCTCCACCTCAATTCTCCAGACAGCAGTAGCATGATGCCGGATTCTTTGCCAGAATACACAAATTATCCCTAGACCAACTCCTGAGAGAGTCTTTGCTCTCCTCTGAAATCTCAGTAGCTGGGCCTCTGCTGTTCACATTTCTCTCCGCCTTCTGATCTTCGAAATTCTCACCAGAATGGCCCATTAAGCTCTGTTCATAGCATTCTCATGGTTTTGTAGCACATAGCTAAAAACTCTTCCATACTCCTCCTACAAACCAGTTCCTAAAGCCCAAGAACCACATGGTCAGGTTTATCACAGCAACACTCCAACTTTCCATACCAACTTTCTGTGCTTTCTGTGGCCAAAGGCCTGTTTCACAGCGACTTAAAGGGGTCGTGGTTTACTTGGACTTTCATGGTGCTGAGGGAGCAGCTCATCATGACAGGGAAAGCATGGAAGAGGCATGAGGTGACATCGAAGGATGTCTGCAGAGTGTCTCCAGTCAAAGAAAAAAGAAAAATGTATGGTGCCTCTCAAATCCCTTTCCTTTTTATTCAGTCTGAGACCCCAGCCCATGGGATGGTGATACTCACATTTAGAATATTTCCACTTCAAACAACCCAATATGGAAACATCTTCACTGCCATTCCCAGAGGTTTGTTTTTGTAAACACCAGGGCTTACTTACCAAGCCAGTACAGTCAATGAGGAATCAAAACCAGGCCAGGAATCACAGCAAGACTGAGGCCATGACAAGTTTATTTCAAGCAATCAGGCTTTCTATACCCTTATCAGAAAGAAAACATAATGGCCTTTTCCAGGAAGAATGGTGGTTGCCAAGACACGATGACATTTGCAAGCTATACAGAGTACACAAGTGCTCTCTGCAGCCACAATGCTCCCAGGAGCCTAGTGTACCTTCCGCAAAGTCTCAGTATGTAGTCAAGGTTGAAACTCAATAACGCTTCTGCCTCTGTCTGCGTCCCTAGTGCTGGGATTGCATGTGCATGCCACTATACACAGCTTTAACCTCAACTTTAAAACTCCTTCCCCCCATTAAACTCTACACAACTGTCCCTATAGAGAGTGCCCACATGTTTTCTGTGGAATGGAGGAATGGCCTAAGGTGACCTACACGAAGTGCCTGTAAGTTAGAAATAGCAAAGTAATTACCTTTCACCTTATCTTCATAATGTCACATACTAATTTTTAAAATTTTTCCCCATTAATAGGCCATTTGAAATAACCAATACTTAAAGAAAAACTTACTTTCTCTTAAGAAAATAAAAACAAATATTTCTCATACATTTATACACTTATTCATTTTGACATTTTCCTTCTTTTTTTAATTATTTTTTATTTTTTGGGACAGGGTCTCATGTACCCAAGGCTTTCCTTGAACTCATCTAGCCAAGAGTGGCACCAAACTCACTAGGTGGCTGAAGACAGCCCCAAACTCCTGATCCTCATGCCTACACCTCTCCAGTGCAGTGTAATCTGATGTTTCCTGTCCCATCCACCTGTTCACAAATACCCAGCAACCACTTCCCAAGTTACCACACAGAGGCTTTTATTAATTATAAATGCTCAACCAGTTGCTCGGGCTTATTACTAACTAGCTGCTACATTTTAAGTTAACCCATAATCCTTATTTATCTTCTGTCACATGGCAGTACCTTTATTAGCATGGCATGTTCATCTCCTGCTCCCTCTGCCTCTGGCTAGAGACTCCTCAGACTCTGCCCTTCCCCATCCCATCATTCTCAATTTGGCTTTCCCACCTGACTTTATCCTGTTGAGCTATTGGTCAGTCAGCTTGTTTATTCCACCAATCATAGCAACATATATTCACACAGTGTACAGAAGGATTATTCCACAGCAGTGGAAACAGTGGGGGGGATTGCAGGCCTGCACCACCACACCCAGCCAGGATGACTGTCCCTCTATCTAAATATAGTCATCACAGAGTATCCTTGGAAGAAGCCTTTAAAAAACATTTCTCAAGCCATTTGAGGCATGTTACTCTAACGTTAGAATATATTTTCAAGTCAGTCACTTTGCTCAAATTTTCTGCAACATGGTAAAAAAAGTAACACAGAAGTTAAAAGGTATTATGCTTATAAAGGGACTACTGAGACAACGTCTCAAGGCTGCATGGAGCTGGAAAATTCTACAAATTCTAACATTATCAGGAGCAGATATAGACATCTTCCCACATGAAGACGTATGGTGAACATGCATACACGTGCATGTGCATTTGTGTGTGTGGAGATGGAGAGAGGGAAGGATACAGAGACTCACACAGAGAGTTTGCTGTCCTCCATAATGGTATCTGGTCTGTAAATGAAATGAGATGGCTTGTGCTTTCTAGTTTGCCCTAAAATTAGTTGTTTTAGACAACTCTAAAAGATCCTGCATGACAAAAAAAAAAAAAAAAAAAAAAGATATCAGCAATAGAAGCTGAGGGGATTCCACATTCGGTACCATTATTCTGTGTGTCTGAGTCCGTAAGAAATCCAGGCAGTACCAAACCCATGTCCACGGACTCACTTCTTTTCAACTCAACAGAGGCCAGTATTTCAAAAATTATTTAAAAGGAACTCACAAGTTCTGGTTAACCTTTAGTGGCCATCACTGTTGCTTAAGTGGGGACTAAGCAAGTGGAGGCTTAGGAAAAGTTAATTTGGCTTCCTTAGCAAGAGTTCTAGTCCACCCAATATAGCAAGTGTGGCCTGAGATATGACATGAGCAAGACAAAGGAGGACATAATCCAGGACTGTGTGTCATGCATAAACAAATTAGAAGATAAGACAAGCCGCGCAGTGGTGGCGCACGCCTTTAATCCCAGAACTTGGGAGGCAGAGCCAGATAGATCTCTGTGAGTTCGAGGCCAGCCTGGGCTACAGAGTGAGTTCCAGGAAATGATCCAACGCTACAGAGAAACCCTGTCTCGGGGAAAAAAAAAAAAAAAGATAAGACAAATTTAGAGATAATCAGGGCTGGATAAATGAGGAGTAAGTGAGAAGTAAAGGTAATTACCATAAGAGAAAGCTAAAGACTGAAGAACTACAAAGGAAGGAAATCACATTTGCTTGAAAAGAACCAGAAAACTTTCTGGAAATGATATCTTTTGAGATAGTACAAAGTCCATCGCTACAGCTGGGGAGACAGGCATCTCAGGAGACATAAAATCAAATAGAAAAAGAAAAAATACACATTACACACAGAGAAACCACTTTGCTTCTCTGCGGAACCCTTTCTTTAATACAGCAAACTGTTAAGGTTCTATCTTTGGTGTTACTTTGAAGATAATAAGAGGACAAAAAAAATGGATGAGAGGAAAGATTCTCAGGAATAAAGCTGTGGTTCATGTCTAAGCAACGAGTGGGGCTAGTTTGTGTAGCAACTGGCCAGAGTTGTGCTCAAAGCGCAGTCTCGGTAGTTCAGGAGAGCAGTAATGGTGAAAGCCAGTGTTTCAGGCAAGAAGGTGCTGGAGACTGGGCTGGCTGGAGGAGGAGGTCCCACGTACCAGCATATCAAAGGCAGTAGCAGCGTAAGATTGACAGCCCTCAACGTAACTGGGCTTCAGTCACCCAAGGCAGCATGCTCTGAAAAACTGGTACTTTATGGGTACTTTATGGGAGAGGTGATTATTCATGACCTTCAAAACAGCACTAGAGACTGCCTGGTTCCCTTTCTCCCTTCTTATTCTCATGGAACCATGCCATAGATGAAGCCGGACACATCTGCACATTTCCTTTCCCTTAGCAAACCCATAACAATCCATGTGTCTATACAGCTCATTGTAAAGCGGCACAAGAAACTGGAAACGTCAGCGTCTGTAGTGATATGACATCACTGGATCTGGCCAATAAAAGCCAATGTTTGGCTCAAACTCAGTTGTTCAAAGTGACTGTGCTGTCACACTCAGTCAAGCAGGCACCACCACGCAGCTCCTTATACTTCAATAAGGCTCAAAAGTCTCAAGTACCCGGGCAGGGGTGGCGCACGCTTTTAATCCCAGCACTCGGGAGGCAGAGGCAGGTGGATCTCTGTGAGTTCGAGGCCAGCCTGGGCTACCAAGTGAGTTCCAGGTGAGGCGCAAAGCTACATAGAGAAACCCTGTCTCGAAAAACCAAAAAAAAAAAAGTCTCAAGTGTCCAGGAGGCTGACCTCCAGCAACTCAGCACCACTGTGAACTGGAATTCTGTCCACCTCCTTTTTATCTAGTTCCTTGGAGCAGGAAGGTAGAATGGGTTGCTCCAAATCAGGGGCCACAGCTCTGTGACAGCAGCTGAAATTGAACACTTTCTTAAACCTAATATTGGTGCTTTCTGTCTTTTGTTTCTTGGTTTGTTTGTTTGTTTGTTTGTTTGTTTGTTGTTCTAGAAAAGGATACCTTACATTTACTGGAATCCTCCCAGTTCTTCCTCCGCTAACATGAATGCCTTCCATCGGCAAGCAGCCTGAATCTAAAGGAGATAAATTGGAGTCCTCTAGGGCTTGCTTCAGAGAGGCCTCTGGACATTACTGAATCCCCTCAATTAGGAAGTGTCACTCCTGGGTGGTGACACAGTGACAAGAAACAATCCTGAGAAAATGCAATCTGGGCACTTTTATTTCGGGTGACTAATTTGGTCGCCTCCATTTGCAGGGTTTGACCTGCCACTGTGGGTGAAGAGATTTGATTGAGCATAGATCAACCATCTCCCCGGAGCCAAGTGACCTTGTTAAGCAACTTTGCTACATCTTTTATGCTCAGAGAAGCGCGGATATTTTCTATTAACCTCTCAGGCAACAACAGATTTATCCATTGCTTTTCCTTACCTACTGTCCTCCCTCGTATCCTTCAGCAAAATGACACTCACATCATGGGTGCTGTGTGAACTGAGTCCCCATGCAAGACTGCCGTCTATACCCCCTCTCTGGGCTTGCTTCCTAGAAATCTTATCTTTGTGTAAAAACCCCAATATACTTCTAAAGTACCTGAAGTAACAGACAGAGACTTCTTGTCCTCTGTCTTGTAAAAAAGACTAACTGAATAGCTTCATCAAGCTAAAAAAAAATCAGATCAAACATATGTAATACATGTGTTACAAGACAAGAATGTATTACAACACTAAGCTCTGTGTTGTTGCTGGGTATATGACAGGACATAATGTATGCAAAAATAGAGAGGGCAGATTATAGAAGAGGCTTTGGTGTCAGACTAGGGTTCACACACCACCTTGAACTTCCCCCGGAACCTCATTTCTATGTCTATGACATGGGGATGGTGGAGCATGCCATGAGGTCAGTGCACATTAAATGTTATCAGTGAAACTGCATTAGTTACTTTTCTCTTCACACTGACAGAAACCACTTGAGAGAAAGGGGTTTATTTTGACTCATAATTCAGAGGGAGCAGTCCATCCTGTTAGGAAAGGGAAGAGGGCTAGACAGATCAGATTTATAGGTGATGGTAGGAAGCAGAGAAACCTCAGTTAGAAACAAGGCCAGGCTATAACCTCTAAGGCCCACCACCCCTAAGTGTCACAACCTCTCAAAACAGCCCCACCCCTAAAGACCAAGCTTTCATCCAGTCCATAGCAGAAATGTTTCTCTGAGTCTGTGCAAATTGTGATGATACCCAAATGTTAACTTCTTACTGTTTTTGTTACAGGGGCAATTCTGTTTTTATTTAGAAAAGCAATCTTTGGGGAAAGAAGTAAATTAAAGCAATAACTGTAGAATGATGTGTAGCACAAATCTTAAAAGGTCTTATTAATAAAAACAAACCCGGAGCCAGGTATTAGGATGAACGCCAAATGATCAGAGAAACAGAACAAGCCACATCCAACCTCACCTTGCCAACTTCTCAGCTGATCCTGTTTCCTCAAACTGGAAGCCTCTGAGTCCTCACCCGAATGGATCTCAGCTAAACTGCTGCCCAAAAGCCTAAAAGCTTAAAAAGCTTAAAAGCTTAAAAGAGCTTCTAGTTCCTGGTCCTCAAGCCTTATATACCTTTCTGCTTCCTGCCATCACTTCCTGAGATTAAAGGTATGTGTCTTTCCCAAGCAAGACATGATATCTCAAGTGCTAGGATTAAAGGTGTGTGACACCATGTCTGGCTGCCCTCCCTCTACCCCCCATGGTCTTGAACTCACAGAGATCTGGATGTATCTCTGCCTCCGGAATGCTAGGATTAAAGGCATGTGCTACCACTACCTAACCTCTATGTTCAATATAGTGGCTGTTCTATTCTCTGACCCTCAGGTAAGTTTATTGGGGTGCATAATATATCAACCACAATGATGCCCAAAGGGTGATGACCTGGACAGCTCTCCTTCAACAAAACATGTTCCATCATTCCTGGGACTCACCTCTTGAAAGACATTCCATCAATGGTGATATAAGAAGCAATATGCTTGGAGTCTTCCACCACCTCTGGCTTTCATAGTCTCTCTGCTTCCTCTTCCACACAGATCCCTGAGCCTTGAGAGGAGGGGTTTGATGAATCATTTCAATTAGGACTGGGTACTCCAAAGTCTCCCATTCTCTGCATGCTACCCAGTTATGGTCTCTTATAGTTCTACTGCAAGAAGCTTCTGTGATGATTGTTTGCCAGGGGCCAGATCATGCTGTCCCCTCAGTTATCCACAAGGGACTTAGCCTTGCAAATATGGCTGGCTCAGAAAAACCAGCGTTTCATAAGAACTGTCAGTTCTTTAGAAAATATCTAGTTAGGACATCTTGTGGTTAGGTAGCTTCAGGAAAAATCTAGGTAGGACATCTTATGGTTAGGTAGCTTAGCAATCCAGCAAGGGACCCCGACCACTAGCCTTTTCACCCTGCCCAACATCCTGCACAGACATTCTGCAACTGCACAAGCCCGACCTAGCTAGAATACCAATTTCCTGCCTTCCCCCACCCTTCAAGAACAATATAAGCCCTCGTGAAAAAATAAAATTTTGCAGCTTGATCAAAACCCTGTCTTGCTGTCTTCCTTTGTGTCTCCTGTCCTTTCATTCCATCCTTCAGGTGGTCGTGCTCCTGTTGAAGCCCTGCTGGCCAGGGCAACAGTTGAGCAAGGCCCTGATCTCTAGGCATAAAACCATGTTATTAGGAGTCATTTTATTAGTAGTAGTATGTTACTTGACCAAAATAAGGAAACAGTGCCTTCCAGACACAACAGGACAGACACACAGGTACTGTGACAGGAGGCACAGGAACCACAGAGGCTCAAACCAGACAAAATCCCAGCACTAAGAAGAGGAAGCAGACACAAAGTCCCTCTCCTAACCGAGAAGCTTTTTGCAGTTGATACCTGCTGGAAAGGGGAAAATCAATTTCATCCAATGGAGTGTCACACCCCAAGGCAGCCTCCATGCCCAGGAGTAGTTGGCCAACACAAAATGGCCTCCACTTTTTTTTTTCTGTGTGGGGGCTTTTTGTTTTGTTTTGTTTGGATATTTTTGTCTTACAGGTTTTCTGTTTCTTTATTTAGTTTATTGGTTTTGATTTTCATTTTCTGGGGTTTTTTTTTTGTCTTTTTTTTGCTTGTTTTGGGTTCTTTTTAGGGAGAGTGAATATGAACTTGGGTGGGTAGGGAAGTGGGGAGGATCTAGAAAGAGCTGGGGGAGAGGGAAGAAGATGATCAAAATACAGTGTTTGAAAAGTTAAAGAAAAAAGTAAGTAAAAATATTTAAAAGCAGTATCTTAATAACCTCCGAGGCATTTTTGTGTGTGTGGATATAAATAACCATAGCAATCCTTAGACACACTTGCACTTGCAGGGCAGCAAAGGAAGAATACTTTGGAGAGCTGCTGGTTTGCCTTCCTCCTCCGTTATTAGCATCTCCTCCAGCATAATTGGTCAAGGCCAGCCCTGGTCAGACTCCGGCCAGCCAGCTGTGCTTTGAGAACAGTGGTAAACATGTTGTTCTGCAGAGCCTGCTGGGAAACACTCCAGCCTCAAGTTGTTGCTATGCTACTGAGAGAACAGCAAGCTCCTGATATACCCACAGCAACCCAGCAACAGCCACAGGACTCTGTCGGGATTTCCATCAGAACCCCTAACAGGCGCAAGGCTCCTGGGAAAAGGTCTCATTCTCCTTGTAGCCTACAGCTGGCACAGACGTGATTAGCAAATAGTAGCCATGATTCCTGATGGCAGAAAATTCTTTTAAATGTTCGTTATCTCTTCCCAGATTCAATTGTGTTAGTCATTGGCTTTGATCTATCACGTTACAGTGCAACAGTAAAGGCCGAAATCTACTCAAGTACAAGTTAATATTAAAGTGGACAAAGATCATAAGGAAGAAATGGTGCCCCAGGGGACCCACAACTATCATGTACACCAAAGATGGGCTGCATGCTTAGTCATGGGACCTGCAATGATGGCATACATCAAAGATGAGCTGCATGCTTAGTAATTCTGGCTTTCCTCAAGGCAGTATTTACATAAATGTGGTGACAGCCACATAGGTGATTAGACTCAAAGCCACCCTTCCACCCCATATTAGTCATTTTTCTGTAACTGTGACAATAACCACTGTAATTTATAGACTCGCAGAGGTTCTCAATCTGAGGGTTAAGATTCCCAGAAGACCATCAGAAAACATAGATATTTACATTACAATTTACAACAAGAAAAATTATAGTTATGAAGTAGCAATGAAAATAATGTTATGGTTGGGGGGTCACCACACCATAAGGAACCATATTAAAGGGCTTCCTAGTCGGCACCACCAGCTGTGGACCAAGCTTTCAAATACCTAGGCTTTGGGAGACATTTCTTAGTCAAACCATTTCACATCCAAAACCAAGCACAGGTATCTACCTTTAAAGGGCTCTTTTGGAGGCCTGTCCCATAATATGCCGCATGGTTATGAAAACCTAGTTTAGAGTGAAAGCGAAAAGAGTGAGGATCTAGCTCTGCTGAGTGTGCAGCTCTTTAAGGTATTCCACATGCAAACTCTGAGGTAGCAGTGTTCGTCATGAGGGATTTTCTCTCTTAACTTAGATTCAGCTCCGTCTCCACTCCCTTGATCTTGAGGGATTGTCCTGAAGGCTTCACCTCCCCCACCACCCCCTGCCTGCATCTATCCCTGATGTACTTCTAGATCTAGCCTATGTGATATTTATTGCTTGGTGTTTTTATTTTCTCTCACTGTAAATTTTTCAATGGATTTCATTAATCTCCCTTTAATGTTATTAGTTTCTAAGTATCTGATTCAAAATCCACTACATGATTATATTCAAATCAAATTGGAAAGACACACGTTCAGCTCTAGGATAGACATGGAATACATTTAAGTTGCTTCACTATAAAAAGATGGGCCTTTTAAATGGTTAATTTAAATGAAGGTGGATTACATCATCCCTCTATGAGAATTCCCAGACCCACCCACGGTCTGGGGAGACTGGGGGAAAGCACCAGTAAGTTTTCTCTCTGAGGCATGAATAGCATTTCAGGAACTGAAATCTGCCTTGCATTTGAGTGGCACTGGGGCTCTGGCAGCCAACACAAAGTTATAATGTAACCCAAATAAAACTTCAATTTAAAAATTAAAGAGCAGAGAGTTCATACTGGTTGTTGGGGCCAATAACACAAACTGTAAGAACATTTTTTAATACTAGTAGCATTGATTTTTTTTTTCATTTTGATTATTGCTATTGCTTTAATTTTATCTTGTTATCTAACATGCCATGTCAAACATAGATCTCCTAGGGTAATGACTCATTCAAAACACCAATGAATTTTACTCTAACACTGTGTACAACAATATACACCTTTTCTCCATGGCATTCTTAGTTAATAGCATCTTCTAGAAGGTGATAGCAAAACTCTAATTCCACAGCCCAATCACGCTGTCTTCCATAATTCCCTCCATATCAGCAAACTGCCCAAAGGGTATGTATAGAAAAGATGATATGAAGGCAAATAAATATTTTATTACCATCCAGGATTCATCTCTCTAAGCCTCTTGAGTGCCAGGGGGACCTCCCTGCTCTTTTCTCCTCTAACTCATAAATTGCCCCAGGCAAAAAGCCTACACAGGTACTGTTTCCTGGCCTCTCTCTCCTGGGCCCTGGCCTCATTTTATCACATCCCAAAATCTGGAGAAGTTCTCTTCCCACTGCAATCAATTAATCCCTTGGGAAACTCTATAAAAGAAACAAGAGAGAAATAACCCAAAATGGACCTTCTTACATAAAAAATACAATACAAATGTAAATTTCTATTTACAGCCCACTGCCTAGCCTTTACTGTTTAATGACTTGATCTACCAGGCAATGTTTAAGACCCTCTACATCTTTCTAGAGGAGTCACAAAGAAAAGATGGTGTACAGTGTTACCTAGGAAAGTCCCTCTGCCATGTTCTACGTAAGACTCATAGTGTCTGTATCTGAGCCACCACCCTAAAGACTTAGAGAGCCTTAAGAAGGAGGAGCCGGTAAGAAGGAGAGGTTGAAGCAGAGTGCCATGAATCTATGTCTTCCGTATGGGACAGGACCATTGCACTCACAAACCCAACGCAGCAGTAGTTACTACCCAAGAGACGCACAGTTCAAGCCAGTTACCACTCCAGCATGGCTGGGGGAGGGGGATCTCAACACCCCACCCCTACCTGAAGACCTATTGGCAGTCCATGGCTGCTAGCAAATGAAACAGCCAGTTTTTTCCAAGGAGTGGATCCTGGTTATGTTGCCCATGCTCCAGTGGGCGACAAGCCCTACATTTATGTGCATATGGGTAGCACTTTTTGAACTCACTGTGTCATTAAACTAACAGTAAAGAGGAAGAACTAGAGGAGGAGGAGGAGAACGAGAGAAGGAGAAAAAGACTCGAAGCCGGGGTGGGGATCTGGTAGGGGAGTCTGGGAAGAGTCCAAGGGGACAGCACGGGATGAGTACAACCAAACTAAAAGTATACATGTATGAAATTCTCATAAATAAAAATTTAAAACAACGACAAGGGAAGTGGAGAGGAAATCAGGAAGACACTCTATAATTCCAGTTGCTCTCTCTTGCAGACGACCTTCAAGAACCACAGCTTCTAATGACACTCTGACCTTTCTGTAAAGGATGTACTAAAAGAGGCTTTTTCTAGATACGGAAGGTGAATCATCCACGGAAGGAAATACATACAGCCAAAACATCTTCAGTGATGAGAGAGAGAATGCTTCACCTGTGTTAAAGGAAAGCAAGAGACTGGACAGCATACATCCTACAGAAGGAAGGTCACATGTGCACACGTGATTTTGCCAAAAATCACAGAACTTCCTGGGACTTGTTTTCTTTAAAATACAAAGCAAGGAAATTAGTTTGTTTCCAGACTCCTCCTCTAACTTCCAACCTTGGCTGGATACAAGGAAATCTCCATGTTTGTGTTTCTATAGCACAGCGGTTCAGGTAACACTTAAGTTCTAGGAACTATTGAAATTTTCTTTGATTTCTCCTTATACAAGCTGTCAATCCACACATTTAGCACAGAAGTCTCACCATGCCATGTGGCTATCTTGCTCTAGCCCCAAGAGATTTCTCCAACTCTGAAAGGCTAGAAAAATCCCATATTAACCACTAACAATATGAATTATTACCTTTCTCTTTAAATCACATAGTTTTAGACAACCTAGGCCTTATAATTAGCATTGGAAGAGTTTGGAACTAAAATATTCAACTTCCTCTTTCAAAGTAACTTAACAGATAGCCTGTGTGTAGACAATGAGTTGTAAAACAAATTATGTATTTTAAAAATCACCATCCTCACCAAGAAGCTGGTAGCAAATTTTCAGTGAAGCCTAGATGGTAAATAATTTATATAAAAAATTCAACAGTCATTATAAATATTACCTATACTTTTTAATATATTAAATATTTATCATTGTCAGTCAACTTCCAAAGAACACGTGTGTGAGCACAAACACTACATACTACTTGATAAGATTTCCCCTCTGAGATACCTGGTTGTTCTAGCTTCTTTCCCGTTGCTGTGATAAAAACACTCTGATCAAGCAACTTAGGGGAACTAAGGGTTTATTTGACTTACAGTGCTAAGTCACTGTCCATCATTGAGGGCAGTCAAGGCACAAGGTGCAAACTTGAAGGCAGGCCTCCCTACTATTACACATAGTACTGCCACCGATCAAAAAAAATCACTTCATAGCCAAAGAAGTTTATCAGGAACCACAGAAGATGCTGCTTGGCAAGCAGGCTCATGCTCAGTTAGCTTTCTTACACAGTTTAAGATGACTTGCCTAGGGAATGGTGCCACCCACAGTGGGCTGGGCCTTTTTACATCAGTAAATAATCATGATATTTCCCCAACAGACACAGACACAGACCAATCTTATCTAGGTAATTCCTCAACTGAGATTCCTTTACCAGGTAACTCTAGGTTGTATCAAATTGATGTTTAAAACTGACCAGAACATTGGTTCACTGATAAATAGCAATGTGGGTCTTCCTCACTTAATGGACATACTGCTAGCAAATTGTAAACCACAATTCAATTTTGTTAGGCCAAACCAAATCTAGAAATTATTTTTATCATAAATTTTAGCTAGTATACAAAGAAACTGATTTCACTTTGACATTTTAATGTATATATATGACTATAAATGTATAACATATACATATTGGGGATGGAAAAGTGCCTCAATGGTTAAGAGCACCATCTGTTCTTCCAGAGGACCCAGGTTTGGTTCCTTGCACCCACATGGCAGCTCACAACCAGTTACAGGGTATCCAATGCCTTTTTCTGGCCTCTGCAGGCACTAGGAACAAAAATGGCAGGGGGACATTCATGCAGGCAAAGCACCCATACGCATTTGAAAATTAATATGTATGTATTTCCCTTTGTTCTTACTCATCCCCACTGACTGCCATTTTCTCTGCTCCTCCATTAACTCCTTGTTTTCCTCCATGATACGCATATTCCATTATCTTCTCGCTTGCACTCTCCTTCTCCACTTTAGACCTCTTCTTGCCTTCTCACGGTTCTCCTTCATCTTTCGTGTTATATATGTGTGTCTGTCATCTGAATGTAATGTAATTTATATATTAGCATTATAACCATGTACAGTATTTATTAAAATTATCTGCATGAGAATTCTCTCCTTTCAACATTTTAACAAGGCAGACAACTGTCGGCTCACAGCGTGAACACCCCTCCTCTTTCCTATTTCCTTTATTCTGCTCCTATAGACAGAGGCATGGTGCAGCATCAACTCAAGGATGTTAACTCAGGGGAAGACAAAGGGCAGAGGAAGAACATGAATCAAGCAATTGAGAAACTAGGTGAGCAGTGGCCCTCAGAATGGACAAATCATATGCCTGTGCACAGCCAGAGGGGAACACTCATAGAAGACTTCTTAAAACCCTTAGAGATGACAGACCTGTGAGTGGGTAGGTAGGAACGAGAACAGCCGTCACTTCCAGGATCCTATCAGCCTATTCTCTCTACCATCACCATCCCTTAACTGCTGCCTCTTCTGGCTCATCACATACTAGAACCAGTTCCCTCTGCTGTGTGTTGTTTTCAGAAAAAGGTTTAGACTCTTGCACTTACTTATGGACTAAGGGTCATTGATTTGACCTCAATCAAAAACACTTGATTGAAGCAAAATAAAGTATTACCACACACGTCCAGGTAGACTGTGGTACTTCAGTTTCCTGTCCTTGTTAGCCCTTGAGTTTCCCTACCTACAATACAAAATAATGTATTATGCATCAAAACTTACATATAAACTACAAGTCTGGTTATGACTGTCTGAAATGACGGTCAGACAGTGAAAAAAAAGAGGCAAACCTATTCAAACGATGCTTTTATTAAAAGCCAAATGAAACAGGAGGCATATACAATGGTCTAAGTGGTAGTTTACCGTTTGCTTACCCACAGTTGGGGAAATACATCAATATGTATTATAACGAGTAGATTGTACTCTCAGCTTTAAGTAAGAATGCACTAGCACAACAAATAAATCATAATAAAAAGTCATTTGTATGTAAAATATTTTAAGCCCAAGTAAATCTCCCTTAGAATAAAAGAAGTCGGCATTTACCTCTGTACCACTGGTTGCTTAGTTTCTTTGGGAAATTTTTTCGTTCACTTGACTACCTACAACACATCTGCAAGGGTACTCATGGCTGAATATTTCTTGGAATAAAATATTTCATCCTTAAATGTTTTAAGAGTGTATTTGGTCTGTATAAAGCAATTATTTCTTGGCCAGTAAGCTGGCTTGGCTAGTAAAGGCTTCTGAAACCAACCCTGATGACCTAGTTCGATCCCTGGATCCACAAGGTGGAGAGAAAGAACTCTTAAATTTGTTTTCTCATCTTTACATACACTGTGGCACACACACACACACACACACACACACACACACACACACACACCTATACACATACACACTAAATAAATGTAATTCTATAAAATAAAAGAATTTTTAAAGAAATTTTCTTTTGACTTCAATAAGAAAAAAACATTTTTTGAGACAGGGTTTCTCTGGGTAGCCCTGGCTGTTCTGGAACTCAATATATAAACCAGACTGGCCTGAAACTCAGAGAGATCCACCTGCCTCTGCCTCCCGAGTGCTGGGATTAAAGGTGTGCCCCACCACCACCTGGTGGATTTATAGTCTTTTTTATTAACATAATATTTTTATTGATGCTTTGGGAATTTCACATTGTATACCCCGGTTACACTTACTTCCCAGCCCTTCCATGTCTCACTCCCACCCTTGTGACTTCCTCCAAAAAAAATTAAAATAAAATGAAAATATTAAAAAAAAATTAAGACCCAAGGTCTGGGCCTGCACCAGGGGCCATGTTGGAGTCCAGGGAACATGCTCCTAATGGGTCCATTCTGATCTGAGAAGTCTGAGCTGCCACCTGGGAACAAGATAACAACCAGGTACAAGCTGCTGTTGCTGGCCATGTCTGGGTCCATGGTCCTGATGCAGCTGGGGTCTGTGTTACCCATGTCACCACAGGACCCCATTCAAATAAAGCTGTTTGGACAAAAGAGTATACTGCCGGAGACACCCCAGCTCCCAACGTCACTAAGACTAATGAAGAGCCAATGGAGAGGCAGGAAAGATAGAAGAGCAAAAACTTTTTTTTTGCTTGTTTGCTTTTTTGTTTGTTTCTTTGTTTTTATTATCTTTTGGCTTTGTTTTTGGTTGTTTGTTATCCTTGTTGGGATTTTTTTTATTAACTTATCAATTAATTTTTCTAGGCCAATCACAGTTTCCCTTCCCTACCTTCTCTCCTCCCAGTCCCTCCCCTGAATCTTCCCCACATTCACCCCCTCTCCTTTCCATTCAGAAAAGTGCAGGCCTCCCATGTATATTAGCCAGCCATGGGATATCAAATTTCAGCAAGACTAGGCACCTCCCCTCCTCTTAAGGCTGGACAAGGCAACCCAGTAGGAGGAAAGGGTCCCAAGAACAGGCAACATAGTCGGAGACAACCCCTGATCCCTCTGCCAAGAGCCCCACAAGAAGAGCAAGCCACACAATTGCAACACATGCGCAGAGGGACCAAGTCAGCCCCATTCAAGTTCTCTGGTTAGTGGTTCAGTCTCCGAGGGCCCCAAGAGCCCAGGTCAGTTGACTGTCTGTGCTTTCCCATGGTGTCCTTGGCCCTCTGGTTCCCATAATCCTTCCTTTTCCACAGGATTCCCCAAACTCCACCTAATGTTTGGCTGTGGGTCTCTGCTTCTGTTTACATCAGTTGCTGGGCAAAGCCTCTCTGATGGACAGTTGGGTTAAGCAACGATCCATGAATGTAGCAAAATATTATTAGGAATCATTTCAATTTCCTTTTTTTTTTTCCATTTTTGGACAGTCATGTTTGATTCTATCCTAGGACTCTGGGCTGTCCAGACTCTGGGTCCTGGCCTTCCAGGAAATGTTAGGGGTGGGTTCCCTCACACAGCATGGGTCAAGCTAGAGCAGTCATTGGTTGGCCACTCCCATAATTTCTGTGGCACGTTTGTCCTATTATATCTTGTAGGCAAGGAAAATTATAGGTCAGAGGTTGTGTGGCTGGGTTGTGTTCCCAATCCCTCCGCTGGAAGTCTTGCCTGGTTACAGTAGATGGCTGGTTCAGACTCCATATCTCTCATTGCTAGGAGTCTTTGCTAGGGTCACCCTCATAGATTCCTAGGAGTTTCCATTATACTAGGTTTCTAGCTCGTTCCAGAGATGCCCCCAGAATCCAGTTGTCTTTCCCAGTACTCTCTCCCTCCATCCTCCCCCAACCTGATCACCCCATTCCCATGCCCACTCCCACTATCCAGACCTCTCCCCCATCCACCTGTGATATCTATTCTACTTCCCCTTCACAGTGAAATTAATGTTCTCCCCACCAAACCTTCCTTGTTCCTTAGCTTCTTTGGGTCTGTGGATTGTAGCATGGTTATCCTTTACTTTACTGTTAATATCCATCTGTAAGTGAGTCTACACCATGTTTGTCTTCTGGGTCTGGGTTACCTCACTCAGGATAATTTTTTTCTAGTTGCATCCATTTGCTGGCAAATTTCCTGATGTCATTGTTTTTAACAGACGAGTAATACTCCATTGTGTAAATGAACTACATTTTCTTTAGCCTATCTTGCGTTGATGGACATCTAGGTTATTTCCAGGTTCTGGCTATTACAAACAAGTCTGCTATAAACATAGTTGAGCAAGTGCCCTTGTGGTATGTGTTGTGCCCGAAGTCCAGATTCCCAAAGGACGAAATCCAATGCAAAAACAGTGAGTCTTTAGTATGAGTTTACTCGGCCCTCTCCAACCAACTGACTCAGCAGCAGAGCAGGAGAAACCCGGATATAGTGACTAGACAAGTTGGGGTGGGTTTGGGATTCCAAGATAGCCTAGCTACAAACCTGGGATTGGCTTAAGTCTTGGCTAGGGGTATCTGGACTGAGCTGATTGGCTCTCTTGGGTCTGTAGAATTGGAATTGCAACATTGTAGTCTCAGCAGAGGGACACTTGGAGTTGTTTGCCCATTTCTGATTGGCCCTTCCCTATGTGGTGAGTCTTCACAACTCTCTCTGTAGCCAGGGCAAAAGGTCAGGGCAGTCTGGAGTAGGGGGAATCCTGCTCAGGCTTATTTGTTGTGGCTGCAGTTCTGCTGAGGCCTGGGTCTCTCATTCCCCAGTCTAGAAGTAACTTTAGAAGACCTAATCATGGGTTCTCTCTGAAGATCTCTGATGGGACATACTGAGACCAAAGTACCATTAACTACACTGTGCTAATCGTTTTCCTAATGAAAGCCAGCTGTCTACTGAGAATACAGGGCCTAAAAGTAAGTAAGAGTATTGAGATTAGCAGAGGCCCCAGCAGTGAGGAGACTAATGTAGTTAGCCATGGAGAGGCATTAAACAGAGATTCGAACCGGCATTTAGATTGCTCATGCTCCCTCTTTCATTTGGCTAGTCCCTCCCTGACTTTGGCCAGTGATTCCTTTATCATTCCTGAATGATCAATATCGAAACACCATTCCTCTTCTAAAGCTGTGCAAAGTCCACACATTTTGTTGTAAAAATACAAGTTCTAATCCCAATTTGTTTTGCAGTACTACTTTGGAGTTGCCAGTTTGGCTGGAATAGGTAATGGGGAGAGGGGATAGAATTTGTCCAGGGATATTGTTATGGGACCATGCAGCATTTTGCCTGGGAGCTGCACAGGCATGGGAGTGGTGTCCCCAGGTGGCGATACCGTCACCTCTGATGGTGGTGGGGATGGTCAGGATCATGACCTAGGGTCCCTTCCAGTGAGATTTGAAGGTCTTGTGTTGGTGTTTTCTGATGTAAACCAAGTCATCGGGCTGGAACTGGTGTGAAGTAGGTGGCAGAGCCGTCTCCTACATCTGTTACAACCTCGGCCATGTGTCTTTGAACACTGAGGCTGCTGTGCTTAAGGAGGCAAAGCAAGTTAACATAATTGAACTCAGTGAGCAAGTCAGACTACAAGTTGGGAAGGATGGGATGGGCTCGAACAAACATGATCTCACATAGTGTAAGCCCGATGGTGTAAGGGCAATTTCACACCTGATACAGGGTGAAGGGGAGGAGAGCCATCCAGTCACCACAAGTTTCCATGATCAATTTGGTAAGAGTCTCTTTTAGTGTCTGATTCATGCTCTCTAACTGGCCAGAACTCTGGGCTTATAGGGACAATGCAATTTCCAATCTTCCCCAAGTGTTTTAGCTATACCCTGAATTACCTGCACTGCAAAGCCTAGTCCATTGTCTGAGCCAATCCGAACAGGTGTACCAAACCTGGAATGATGTCCTCAAGTAACTTCTTGACCATCATCTGGGCAGTGTTCATGTTTTATGGGGAAAGCATCTTCCCAGACTGAAAAATTATCTATAAGAACTGTTCCACCTTATCCCAGAGACCGAACACTTTGAAATGGGACCATCTGAGTAGTTTCTTAGTCTTTGGGGGGCCCAGGTGGTAGAGCATCCTTTGTCCAAAACTGGTATAGCTGAGTCTTGAGGTAGGTCAAGTCTCAATTTGGGGGGAAACTGCCATACTGATTTCCAAAGTGGCTGTACAAGTGTGCACTCACACCAGCAATGGAAGAGTGTTCTCCTTGCTCCACATCCTCACCAGTATGAGCTGTCACTTGTGTTTTTTAATCTTAGCCATTCTGACAGGTATAAAATGGAATGTCAAAGTAGTTTTGATTCGCACTTCCCTTATGGCTAAGGATGATGAACATTTCTTTAGGTGTTTCTTGGCCACTTAAGATTCTTCTGTTGAGAATTCTCTGTTTAGAACAGCACCCCATTTTTTAAAATTTGATTATTTGGTTTGTTGACGTCTAGTTTCTTGAGTTCTCTATATATTTTGGAAATCAGCCCTCTGTCTGATATGGAGTTGGTGAAGAACTTTTTACATTCCCAAAAGGCTGTATATTTGTCCTCTTGATGGTGCCCTTTGCCTCACAGAAGGTTTTCAGTTTCATGGGGTCCCATCTATTAACTGATGATCTTGGTGCCTATGCAATTGGTGTTCTGTTCAGGAAGCTGATTCCTATACTGATGTATTCAAGGCCATTCCCCACTTTCTCTTCTGTCAGGTTCAACGAATCTGGTTTCCCATTGGGGTCTTTGATCCACTTGGACTTGAGTTTTGTGCAAATGATAGATATGGACCTATTCTTCTACATGCTGACATCCAGTAAGATAAACACCATTTGTTAAAGATGCTTTCTTTTTTTCATTATATATTTCTGGCTTCTTTATCAAAGATCAGGTGTCCACAGGTATGTGGATTTATGTTGGCATCTTTGATTTGGTTCCATTGATCAGCCTGTCTGGTTTTTATTCCAATATCATGTGTTTTTTATTACTACAGCTCTGTAGTACAGCTTGAAATCAGGGATGGATATGCCTCCAGAAGTTCCTTTATTGTACAGAATTGTTTTATCGATCCTGGGTTTTTCATTGCTGTTATTGTTGTTTTTCCATATGAAGTTGAGCATTGCTCTTTCAAAGTCTGTAAAGAATTGTGTTGGAATTTTGATAGGAATTGTGTTGAATCTGAAGATTGCTTTGGGTAAGTTGGTCATTTTTACTATGTTAATCCTACTGACCCATGAGCATAGGAGATGTTTCCAACTTCTGATATCTCTCCAATTTCTTTCTTCAAAGACTTAAAGTTCTTGTCAAAGAGATCTTTCACTTGCTTGGTTAGAGTTATCCCAAGATGTTTTATATTATTTGTGGCTATTGTGAAGGGTGATGTTTCTCTAATTCCTTTCTCAGTCTATTTATTATTTGTGTATAAGAGGGCTACTGATTTTTTTTTAGTTTATTTTTGTATCTAGCCACTTTGCTGAAAGAGTTTATCATCTGTAGAAGTTCCCTGGTAGAATTTTTGGGGTCACTTATGAATACTATCATATCACTGCAAATAGCAATACCCTGACTTCTTCCTTTCCCATTTGTGTCCCCGTAATCTCTTTTAGTTGTCTTATTCTTCTATCTAAAACTTCAAGTTCAAAGTTGAATAGATATGGAGATCGTCTTGTTTGTTTTAATATTATTATTTTTATTTTATTTTCATTATTTCTTTTTAAGTTTTCTCTTTTGGGGGGATGGTGCCACAAGGGTGAAGGGTGGATATGGAGGAACTGGAAAATGAGTGGGATTGGACTGCATGATGTGAAATTCCCAAAGAATCAATCAAAACAATGCTTAAAATTTTTAAAATGAAAGAAAAAAAGTTCCATTTATTGCCATCTATATACTCACTGTAGCATGGTCAGACTCTCAGTGGCCTGACCCTTAAACAGGACGGAGTCCTTCCCCTCCCCCACCCCTGCTGGAAGCCATCTCTTGCGGAGAGGGACACTTCAGCATCCTTATCACACGTTTTAAGAGTTCTCTTCAATAGCTTTCTGTTTAGGCTATTACTTGGGGGCTTGGGGTGTGAAGGTGGGTGTAGTCACAGAAGCCTTCCATGTCCCTCTTTCTCATCTGTGCATCGACACTCATCAGTATGACTGCAAAAGTAGCCTCTGTGCTCTTTACAGTCAGCAGGAGCACACATCATGGGCTTCCACATGGTTTCTTGCAACAACACAGACCATGAGCATGGCTCCAGGCTGCTGTAGGACCACAGACCCAGACAAGGTCCTTGGAGGCAGCCTGGACTGCAGACATGAACCTGGATTCAGGCTGCAGCACAGACCACAGACACCTGCATGGCCTTCTGTGGAAACAAAAGCCACAGACATCAAAAAGACCCTAGCTTCAGTAGGACCACGGACCTAGATGTGACCCCCAGAGGCAGCACAAACCCAGACATCACCGTGGCCTCAGGTGGCAGTGCAGGCCACTCAGATCAGTATGGCCTGTGGCAGCAGTGTGGACCACAGACATCAACATGGCTTCAGTCAGTGGCACAGACTTTGATGGATCTCAGCTTCATTGTGGCCTGGGGCAGCAGCATGGACCACATACACCAACACGGCCTCTGGTGTTATCACGGACCATGTGGTCCTTCAAGGATGTCCAATGCAGAAAGTGAACTGTTCCCCATCATGGGCCTCTTTTATTTCCCAGAGCCAGAACAATCCCACAGCCAGGCAGTGTGTTTGGGAACTGAGTCTGCATCTTCGTAAGCTCCAGGCTGCTGCACATGACCCCACTAACCCTAATGGGCAGTGACATGTTCTGCTTCCAACCTCAGCCCTCTCTCATGCCTGTCACCAACATCGAGTCTCCTGTTCCACCTCTCTCCAGAGGGCACATACCACTCTGTTTTTCTATCTTTCTCACTTTTCCATCACATATCTGTTCATCGTAGTGGTGCCCACCTCTCAAAGCAGGGCAGCCTTGCAGAAAACATTTTGAAGGTGAAACAGAAACTGTGTTATGAGTACTGTGTTTGCAGAAAGAGAGAAGGCCAGAGTATAGAAGTTCTGTATATGAAAGGTTGTAGAGAAAGAGAGAAATGCAAGCTTGTTAGATATCAAAGTTGCACAATAACTAGATGAGTAGATTCTGGGGAAAGGTTAGGCTGGAGCCATCTGGGGACTGCTGGCAGATAGAATGTACTGAAACTGCCTAGTTAGGTGTGTAAATAGAAAAGACTACAGGCAGCTTAATATCTAAAGGTCAAATAAGGAAAGCAAAATGACCAGCAATGAGTGACTACCAGGAAGGAGAAAAATCAAGAAAGAGTGATACCATGGAAACCATGAAACCAGGGCTTACAAAGAATGGCATGGTCCACAGTGTCAAATGCTGCAGGGAAGTGAAAACCACAGACTGATGCCTGTGCCCCATTGGTCACGCTGTCCAGCATGGTCTTAGTGGATTGGAAGAAACAGTCTGATGGGGAGAGAGTAGACTAAAGAGAAAATGGGTAATTACAAAACAGAGACAGTTACTGCAGAAAATTCAAACCTTTTTTTATTGAAGAAAGAGTTTTAAGGGCCAAAGGTAAAAGTAAATTCAGACTGAAGAGATGACTCTTTTTAGGGTAGATGTCATAAGTATGATTGTATACTGAATTATGAGAACAATTCAGGAATGAAAGAAACCAATGAGGCAGGAATAAAAAGGGACGAGAGGAATAGAGAGGAGGATGAGAATCCAGGATGAAGGACACAAACAGAAGGGGTGTCCTAGATAGGGGCAGATCAAAAGTACCTTTCTAGAATTTAGCACAGCTTTCAGTGCAGGGAGAACGGGAACAGGTAAGCATAAGAGAGTAAAAGAGAGACAGTTACACAGATTTCCTAAAAGAAAATCTAACTATAGCCTCAAGTGTGTTGTCAAGAGATGTACGTGGAAAAGAAGTGTGGGGGAGAATAAAACTAAAATAGTCACCTCATCAAAAAATAAACTGCAGAAGTATTAAGGGCTGGAGTTGTGTTCATGCTTTTCATCCCAGCACTTGGGATGCTAAGACAAGAGTACTGTAAACTTGAAGCCAGCCTGGGCTACACAGTGAGGGAAACACACACACACACACACACACACACACACACACACACACTAAAAATAGGTTAACCATCATCGGTTGCCAACTGTAACATCTACTGGTGGTTTTCTTTTCAAAATAAAACCTCAAAGGTAGAATAAACAAATAGAATTAAGGTTTAAGTTCAAGCATCTTTAATGACTAGTTGAGGCTTGTATACTAAATAATGGGTGTCCTTCACAGAATAATGGAAAGGTGCCTATCACAAAAGAGTAGACTATTTATAAGCATAAATATTTCAATCACAAAACCCTGTCACTCTGTATTAAATGAACTTAACTCCTATAAAATTCATATTGTGTGTGTATAAAGGGGGTGTTGGATCGTGGAGGAGTGAGAAAGACAGTGTGTATGAATTTGCAGATGTGGGCTGAGTACTCACCACAGCGACTAAGCAAGAAACAGTATTGAGATGAGTGCTTGGGTTACAAAAACATTAGTTTTGAGCCTTGCTTTAATTTACTTGTTGCTGCCTGTAAAGGGTTCAGAAACAAGGACTAAAGGATAGCAAGATGCACCTCCCAGCTGGTAAGCCAACATGTCATTCGGGCTCCACTGCTTTCATTTGCCAATTCCCATTTGATTGACGGCCTTTGACTCTCATTCTCCCCATCTTCAGCTTCTAGCTCAAACAGGGGTGGAAAGGACCACTCCTTCTTCAGAAATACTCTTCACTGTTACAAACAAATGGAGTGCTGTCGTCGTTGAAGTCTTCCCTTTCAATGAGGAGTAAAAATAGAAGATACAAAAATAAAAAGAAATAATGGGGGCTGGAGAGATGGCTCAGTGGTTAAGAGCACCGGCTGCCCTTCTGGGGGGCCTGAGTTCAGGTCCCAGAACCCACATCAAATGGTTCACAACTGCCTGTAACTCTAGCTCTGGGCTATTTAGTGCCCTATTCAGTCCTCCTTGGACATTCATGAATATACATGAACACAGACACACACACACACACACACACACACACACACACACACACACACACACAAGATAGATGATAGATGATAGATAGATAGATAGATAGATAGATAGATAGATAGATAGATAGATAGACAAAATAAATAAATGAATCTTTAGGGGATTAGCTGTTAAGAGCATTCACAGCTCTTGCAGAGGACCAGGCTTGGTTCTCAGCACTCATATCAGGAATAATTCCAGCTTCTGGAGACCCAATGACCTGTGGCCTCCAACGACACATGTGGTCACATAACTCACACACATATACAAAAATTCTCATAAATAAAAATAAATGAATAAAAGCTTTAAAATATTTTAATGTAAGTCCTTTTGAAAAGAAGTTATCATGGCCAATTAAGATTCAACTATAGGAGGAAATAACTAGGGTGAACCCCAGAATTTCATAAGCTGATCTATGTCCAGGGACCAGTGAGGTGGCTTGGTAGATAAACATGCCTGCTGCACAAATCTGATGACCTGAGTTCAATTCCTGAAACTCATCTGAAAAAAACAGAATGCAATAGAAAATATGTAATTCCAGCACTCCTGCAGAAATGGAAATGGGAGAGTCACCTAGAAGTTTGTGGGTACCCAACACAGCAGAGAGAACTGAGAAAGACGCTGTTCAACAAGGTGGAAGGAGAGAAACCACTCCTGAAAAGGTGGCCTCTGACATTCACAAGTATGCCCTGGCTCATGTGGCGCACACACACACACACACACACACACACACACACACACACACACACTAGTATACTAACTAATAATTGAATTTTTAGTGTATAAGAGTGCATCACAGCCATAGAGTGCTTAACTAACATTTATAAGTTTCCAGCTTGAAATCCCTAGCCCTACAAAGACAGACACTACAAAAAACAAAAATAACAAAATTTAAAAATTGTGGATGAAACATGAAGCTCAGTTGCTAGAATGCCCACCCAGCACACATGAAGTGGGAATTTGATCTGCAACACAAAATAAGCCAGATGTGGCAGCATAGACCTAACACCCCAGCACCCTGGAGCTGAAAACAAGAGAATCAGAAGTGTAAGGTCATCTTTGGCTATATATAAAGTTTAAGGTCAGCCTGGGCTACATGAGATCTCAAAATAAGAAATAGGGTCAGGGAGACAGTGAAGGGTCAGTGAAGTACTGGCCTACATTAAAGATAAGTTTTCTATTAATAGTTTGATAAGAGTCAAAGGGCTCCAGTTCCTTTCTGTTTGGAGACATTTGAAGTCGGGAAATAAATGAGAAAGACCTGTAAATCAACAGGAACTAGATTTAATTACGTTTTTCCTTGTTATCAAGTATTCTGCTTTAATAAAGTTACTTGTGCCTGCAGAAAAAATTATTTTCCTGGGCATTCAAGCAGTGTCAGGCATGGATACTGTCTCATGGCATGGACCTCAAGTTAAATCAGACATTGGTTGGCCACTCCCATAACTTCTGCACCACCGTTGCCTGGCACATCTTGCAGGTAGGGCAGATAGACAGGTCGAAGGTTTTATAGCTGAGTTGGTGTTCATGTCTCTCTTTTGGTGTCCTGTAGAGTACTTTCCCACATCAAAGAGACTAGAATATAGGGGTGAAGGATCCAGGCAGGCACCAGTTCAACCTGTCCACATTCAATGAGTTGTGGAGATGCCATTCTTGACAATGGGCCCCTCCGTCAGTCTTCGGGGAGCAATCCTACATCCCAGAATCAGCTTGGGTTGTTCGGGAATCTCCACAGGACCCCCCCACAGCCAATAATTTAACGGATCTTAGTCCTGCCTCTTGGAAGCCTTGACTGACTACAAGAGATGGCCAGTAAAGACTATGAGTCCTCTAATACTAGGAGTCCTCACTAGGGACACCCTCATAGAATCTAGGACGTTTTCATTGCATTGGGTTCTAAACCACCCCCAAATAACCAGTCAATTTCAGTCATCTCTCCTCACACTCTCCTTCCATCCCATCTTACCCCTACCAGATCCCTCCAGTTCCCATACCCACCCTCACCCAGTCCTTCCACAATATCTGTTCTATTTCCCCTTCCCAAAAAGATCTATGCACCCTCCACTTTACTTACCTCTCTGGGTCTAGAGATCATTGACTTAATGGCTAATATCCACTTATAAGTGAGTATATACCATATTTGTCCTTTCTGGGTCTGGGTTACTGAAACAGCGTATCTGATGAGAACAGCAAAAGTCATACAGCCAGCACAAGTGCTTGACAAAGATCCAGCAAGGCTAAGCTGCATGACGGCCCTGGTGCCACTTTTGGTTTCAATCTCCATGTGTTGCATGCTTGGGGGGCTGTTAATATTTGTACAACTGTGGGATATTGGATTTATGGGAAATTTCTTATGAATCACTTATGCCTTCCCAGGAGTACTGTTCCTAAGCTTCCTCAGAAAAATTATGAGCAATACTATCCCCCCTGTCTTCAGGAAGATACCCTTATACTACTTGAAGATCTCCCTTACACCTTGGATGTATGAATTACATAAAGAAGCCAGAGGTCTATTTATGAGGATGTGAGATATTCCTTAAAACATCTGTTCCTATACTTACTCAGGAAAAGATATTCAAAACAAAGTAAACTTAAAAAGGGCAACAAGATTGGGTGGGCTAGAAGAGTTGGCTGCAGATCAGATTACCAGCCTCTTCCCACTATACACTCAGATGATTACATAGCATACACAGCAACAAAGTTAGATTAGCTAAAGTTACCTCTGTCCTACACAGAGACTTATAATGATGAGCAAAGAATGGTGTGGAAAGATAATAAAAGAATAGTGTGTTGGGGCCTCTATTTCTTAGAAAAATTAGCTCATGCAGGGCCACTATGGTATCTTAAGACCAAGGAACAAAATAATGCCAGGATTAGACATATAAATAAATTCTACAAAGATATAAGATGTAAACATTGTATTATGCAAGAATTTAAATAATAACTGCAGCAGCTTTGACCTGAGGATTTTTTCTTGGGCACTCTGACCTTTAAGAGTTAATAATACACTGCTTGGGACATGGCAATCTGGAGATTTTCTATCTAGTGTCCTTAAAGAAAGAAGAGCTACCAGCTTGAGCACAGGCTGTCAAATGCCTCTAGATTCTTAAAATTTGGGTTATGTGGTTGATGAGTAAACATGATTATAAAAGACAACTCAGGTTGTCGATGATGACAAAACTTGAGAAAAAAAGATTGTAAAAGATAGCTCTGTTTTGTCACAGTTCATCCATCAATGATGACTAAACTTATGATCCCAGGTGTGAAAAGGTTAAATACAAGTCTAAAAAAAAAAAGATGTTGACATTTCTTTAAGTGTTTATCAGCCACTTGATATTCCTCTATTGAAACTTCTCTTTTTAGCGCTGTATCCCATTTTTAAGTTGTGTTATTTGGTTTTTTTCGCATCTAGTTTCTTGAGTTCTTCATAAATTTTGAATATTAGTCCTCTATCAGATGCAGAGTTGGTAAAAATCTTTTCCTTTCTGTAGGCTGCTGCTTTGTCTTATTGACCGTGTCCTTTGCCTTATAGAAGCTTTTCAGTTTCATGAGGTCCCATTTATTAATTGTTGATCTTAGTGCTTGTGCTATTGGTGCTCTGTTAAGGAACCTGTCTCCTGTGCCAATGCATTCAAGGCTACTCCGCACTTTCTCTTCTATCATGTTCAGTGTATCTATTTTTATGTGGGGATCTTTCATCCACTTAGACTTGAGTTTTGTGCAGGGTGATAAGTATAGATCTATTTATATTCTCTTCCATGCACACATCCAGTTTGAGCTGCATCATTTGTTGGAGATGCTGTGTTTTTGTCTAGTGTGTATTTCTGAATTCTTAATAAAAAAAAATCAGGTGTCCATATATGTGTCAATGTATGTCTTGGTCTTCAGTTTGAGTCCAAGATCAGTGTGTTTGTTTTTATGCCAATACCATGCAGTTTTTATTACTATAGCTCTGTAGTACAACTTGAAATCAGGGATGGTGATACCTCCAGAAGTTCTTTTATTGTTCAGGATTATTTTAGCTATCTTAGGTTTTTTGTTTTTTCATTGAAGGTGGGAATTGTCCTTTCCAGGTCTGTAAAGGATTGTGTTGGAAGTATGATGGGGATTGCACTGAATCTATAGATTGCTTTTGGTAGGATAGCCATTTTTTTCACTTTTTTTAACTTTTTTTTCTTTATTAAGAAATTTTCTACTCACTTTACATACCACCCACAGATCCTACCTCCTCCCTCCTCCCATCTCCCAACCCTCCCTCCCAAGCCACCCCACATCCCCACATCCCCACATCCCCCAAATCGAGGTCCCCCATGGGGAGGCAACAGAGCCCTGCACACTGAGCCTAGGCAGGTCCAAGCCCCTCCCCACTGCACCAAGGCTGCACAATGCGTCACACCACAGGCACCGGATTCCCAAAAGCCTGCCCACGCACCAGGGATGGATCCCGATCCCCCTGCCTGGGTGTTCCCCCAAACAGTTCAAGCCAAACAACCATCTTTTGTATCCAGAGGGCCTAGTCCAGTCCCATGGGTGCTTCACAGCCACCAGTCCACAGTTCATGGGCTTCCACTAGTGTGGCTGGTCATCTCTGCACTTCTTCCCGTCATGATTTCGACATTCCCCGTCAGCAGAATTCCTCCTCTCTCTCATCAACTGGATTCCCAGAGCTCAGCCTGGAGCCTGGCCCTGGATCTCTGCACCTGAGGATGGCCATTTTTTATTATGCTAATCCTACCAATCCACAAGCAAGAGAGATCTTTGCATCTTCTGATATCTTCTTTAATTTCTTTCTTCAGAGACTTGAAATTTTTGTTACATAAGTCTTTAGCTTGCTTAACTAGAATTACCCCCAAGATATTCCAAATTATTGAGGGCTATTTGTGAAGGTGTTGTACTCCTGATTTCCTTCTCAGTCCATTTGTCATTTTTATGGAGGAGGGCTGCTGGTTATTTTCAGTTAATCTTGTGTCCCGCCACTTCACCAAGAACATTATCAGCTGCAGGAATTCCCCAGTGGGAACTTTTTCAGTATACTATCATAGCATCTGCAAGTAAACTGATTTTTTTTAGATAATCTTATGTCTAACCAGTTCACTAAAGATATTTATAGCTGTAGGAGTTTTGTGGTAGAATTTTTGGGGTCACTTATGTATACTGTCATACCATCTGTAATTAACGATACTTTGACTTCTTGCTTTCAAATTTGTATCCCCTTGATCTCCAGTTGTCTTATTGCTGCCACTAGAACTTGGAGTACTGTATTGAACAGATATGGAGAAAGTGGACAGAATTGTATTCTTCCTGATTTTAGTTGGAATTTCTTTGAGTTTCTCAGCATTTAATTTGATGTTGGCAATTGGGTTGCTGTAAATTGACTAAGGCATTTTATAATTATTTTATAATATTTTATTATAAATGTTTAGTTATGTCCTTTGTAGTCTTAATCTCTCCAAGACTTTTATCATGAAGGGGCATTGGACTTTGTCAAAGGCTTTTCCAGCATCTAATACAATGATCATGTGTTGTTGTTTTTTTCTTTCCATTTGTTTATGTGGTGAATTACATTCACAGATTTTTGTATGTTGAACCATCCCTGCATCTCTGGGATGAAGCCTATTTGAGCATGGTGGATAATTTTCTTGATGTGTTCTTGGATTCAGTTTGCAGGTATTTTATTGAGTATTTTTTGCATCATGGTCATGAGGCACATTGGTCTAAAACTCTCTTTCTTTGCTGAATCTTTATGTGGTCTGGGTATCAGGGTGATTGTGGCCTCATAAAATGAATTTTGCAATGTTCTTTCTGTTTCTATTTTGTGGAATAATTTGAGGAGCATTGGTATTTGCTCTTCTTTGGAAGCCTGGTAGAATTCTGAAATGAAACCATCTGGCCCTGAGCTTTTTTTGGTCCAGAGAGTCTTAATGACTGCTTTTATTTCACTAGGGGTTTTAGGTCCATTTAAAGTGTTTATCTGATCTTGATTTAACTTTACTAAGTGTTATCTATCAAGAAAAATTATCCACTTCTTTTAGATTTTTTCCAATTTGGTGGAGTACAGGTTTTTAAGTATGTCCTTATAATTCTCTGGATTTCCTCAGTGTCTGTTATGCCCTCTTTTGTTTCTGATTTTACTAATTTAGATATTCTCTTGTAGATGTAACCAACCATCTTATTAAATAAGAAACACAGAGTCAATACAGAGATGAAAGCCAAGAGGTCAGAGCAATAGCTAAGAGCTAAAAACCTTACCCTTCACTGTCGCTGTTGCCCTACCTCTCCAAAAGAGACCTACTTCCTGTCTGTCTGTCTTTTTATAGTGTGTCTGTTCTGCCTTCTCATTGGTTGTAAACCCAACCACATGACCTCCTAGTCACTGCCTGTCTGTACAGACCTCAGGGAATCTTGCAGAAGACAGGGAGGAAGGATTGTAGGAGTCACTGAGGTCAAGAACACCACCACAAAAACCCACAGAATCAACCAACCTAGGCTCATAGGGACTCAGGGAGACTAAACGGACAACCAGGGAGCCTGCATGGACCTAACATAGACCCCTTGCATATATGTTACAGTTGTGTAGCTTGATCTTTTTGGGGGACTCCTAATAGTGGAAGCAGGGTCTGTCTCTGACTCTGTTGTCTGCTTTGGAGACCCTTTCTTCCTACCTGATTGCCTACTCTCACTACAACTTGATATATCATGGCTGGCTGATATTCATGGGAGGCCCGCCCTTTTCTGAAGAGAAACAGAAGGAGTGGGGGCAGGTGGAGAAGTCTGGAAGTAGAAACAAAACAAATAAATAAACAAACAAACAAAAATATATGTTCTTGACTTTTGAGCTAGGTTTTTTCTTCTTCCTTTATTCCTAGTATTCTTAGATTTGGTCTTTTCACAGTATCCCAGATTTCCTGGATGTTTTGTGTCAGGAATTATTTAGATTTAACATTTTCTTTGACGGGTGTATCTATTTCTTCCATTGTATTTTCAAAGCCTGGGATCTTCTCTTCCATCTTTTGTATTCTGTTGGTGATGCTTGTATCTGTAGTTCCCGTTCCCTTACCTAGGATTTTCATTTCCAGATTGTTTCTATTCCCATTTTCAGAAGAGTTTTATTGTTTTCCTACAACTATTTGTGTTCTCCTGGGTTTCTTTAAAGGCTTTATTCATTTCCTCTTTAAGGAACTCTGTAGATGTAACCAACCGTCTTATTACATAAGAAACACAGAACCAATGCAAAGAACAAAGCCAAGAGGTCAGAGCTAAGAGCTAAAACCTTACCCTTCCTCCTGTGGTGGTCCTACCTCTCCGAAAGAGAGCTACTTCCTGTGTTAAAGTCTTTATATAGACTTTCTGTTCCGTTTTCTCATTGGTTGTAAACCCAACCACATGACCGCCTCATCACTGCCTGTCAGTACAGACCTCCCGGTCTTCTATGGCTGGTATTGAGATTAAAGGCGTGTGTCTCCAATGCTGGCTGTATCCCTGAATACACAGAGACTTACCTAGCTCTGCCTACCAAGTGCTGGGATTAAAGGCGTGCACCACCACCACCACCCAGCTTTCCTATGGCTTGCTAATAGCCCTGACCCCCAGGCAACTTTATTTATTAACATACAAATAACACTTTAGCACAAATAAAATATCACCATAGACCTCTATCATTTTCATATAGTTGGATTTAAGGTCTTTTTCTTGTGCTTCAGCAATGTTGAATATTCAGGGCCTGCTGCTGCAGGATGGTTGGGCTTTAGTGGGGCCATAGTGAACTGGCTCTTATTGTTTTTTTTTTAATGCTAGTGTCTATGCATCTGGATTTGGGGGTGATTATAGGTCTAGGGGACTGATTTCTGGGTTTGTCTTTGTTGGGTGGGTGTTTCGTTCCTTGGTATCTGTTTCCTCTCTGGATTTTCAGAGAGAGTGATGGCTGTGTGTTGCCTGTTTTGCTGGCCTGCCAGACTGATGTGTTTGCAGGTAGCACCTGCTGGTGTGGAAGGCTGGGACACAGCAATGAGTGGGGGAGCGAGGTCAGAAGGGGATGGTCTGTGGAGCCACAGGAGGCTGGTGTTTTCTTCAGCACTAGGGGTATGCCTGAGGGATCCCGTCTGCTGGAGAAACAGAAAGGCCTGCAAAAATTTTATGGGAGTGTTATTTTAGATAGTGAAGGATGCCACATTCACATGACAACGTTTTATAAAGAAAAATTACATTTTATGCTGCATTGTCTTTGAGATGTTCAAAAACATCATAAAATAACTGAGAAGGAAACAAATGATCTGCACATTTCTGCTAACTCACCAAAATTCTAGACATGGTAAATGTGTCTGACTCTCTTCATATAGAGATACATTGCAGGTCATGTCAATAAAGCTCATCACACTACAACTAGATTAAGCTAGATGAAGTTATTCTGTCTGACCTCAATAAATAGCTGAAAATCTGTGCATTTTCTAATTTATGGCCTCATACATGATATTTATAAGAAAGGGAAGTAACTGGGCTGCAGCGTCTGGAAGGGTCCACACGTCTGCCTCAGTCACATCGTGACTGACAGATATTTCCCTCGTTTGGCAGTTATTTAGCTCAAGACAATGAAAGCTAAAAGCAGCTCTGAGAAGCTGAGCTGGGCTTACGACAAATGGAGGTGTGCTAGTTACTTAAAATAAACGCTTCCCAGCCCCTGCCAGTGGCTTTGTCATGAGAGACGTGTGTTCATTGTGAGCCATGAAGAGGCTCTTCCTGAGAACGGGAGAATCCTTTGTTGCTCCACAATTAATCATTCTCAGAAGCAGTTTGAGAGTCTTCTCTCACACATTGCTCCAGATGTATGAACTTGAGGGAGAAAAACAAATTGAACACTTCTTAAAGCCTTTTAATAGTCAAGAAGCCTCTTGCCCTCTTTCCTTTTCTCCAGGTCAGACATAGGATGTTCAAAGAACGAACTGGCCCATGGAAGTGACAAAGTAACTCCAGAAGCACTGTGGGACTTCTTGGCAGAGGAGAACACAGGTCCATGGTGTCCTATTCTGGGTGAATAGGACTATTCCAAAGAAACCATTCCAGCAAGTCTATTAGTTCACCAAGCCAGACTTGATGGAATTGCTAGATGGTCTTATTAATAAAAAAAACCCAGAGCCAGATACTGGGGTGAAAACTGAAAGATCAAAGAAACCGAACAAGCCACAACCAACCTCACCTCACCAACTCCTAAGCTGATCCTGTTTCCTCAGACTGGAAGCCTCTGAGTCCTCACCCAAAAGTGTCTCTGCCGAAATGGTGCTAAAAAGCTTCTAGTTCCTGGTCCTCATGCCTTATATACCTTTCTGCTTCCTGCCACCACTTCCTAGGATTAAAGGCATGTGTCCTTCCCAAGCAAAGACATGAGATCTCAAGTGCTGGGGTTAAAGGTATGTGCCACCAGGCCTGGCTCTGTTCCCAGTGTGACCTTGAACTCACAGAGATCCAAATGGATCTCTGCCTCTCAAGTGATAGGATTAAAAGCATGTGCTACCACTGTCTGGCCTCTATGTCTAATCTAGTGGCTGTTCTGTTCTCTGATCTCCAGATAAGTTTTATTTGTTAAAACACAAATAAAATATCACCACAAATGTAACACATCTTAAACTAATATCAAACAACAAATAAGTTTGTTGTTTTTTAAAGGCATATGGATGAAGGGTTACTTACAGGAACATGACTAAGGGAAGCTACATGCCCAAAAAGCCCATCCCAGCATGAGAAATAAATCTTTAATGAAAGGTTTACCCCTAGGGCTCTCCTTGGCTGGTTGAAGAGTCTCTCCTTCCCAGCAATTGTTACTCCTTACATAGTCTTGGGAAGGGGCTTGTGAATCTTCTAGGCTTCAGAAACTTCCTGAGACTTGTAAATTTTATCTACTCCCTGGGCCTTAATGGAATGTTTCAACACAGAGGAAATAACTACACAAGAAGGAATAAGCCAAGTGCTTGGCTCAAGTCCATTTTGCTCATTTGGAAGCCAACATTTGCCAAGAATTTCATCCCAAAATGAAAAGACTAGCCAAGAAACTGTCACCAGTTTGAAATGATCCCTAGAAATCATGAGGTGACATGATTAGAGGAGAAACAATAAAACACCGAAATGATGGCTTCAGCCTGACCTGGATCAGGTAAATCATGCCAAAGAGGCATTTGGGGTTGCAGCAACAGGAGGGAAAGACTGGGATGCAGACGCCAACTTGAACCTTTATTCGTTCTTCTAAACAGAAAATTCTCAACTAAAAAAGTGCAGAAAATGAAAAAATGCAAATACCACACTACAGTATCACCAGTGTCTGAATGAAGTAACACTTATTGCAAGGATGTATGCCCCAATAGTGATGATACATTTTATGAAAACACAATAGTTTATCCTATAAAGATTTGAGTTCCTGTTCAAGTCTCTTAAAAGAAGACTAGTAACTATCTTACCTATTGCTTTTAATACCACTTTCCCATATTTGAGTTCTCTTGTCCTACAGGAATCATGTGCCCTGTACAGTAAGTCCAGCTTCAGATAAGTCTTGATAAGGCCAAATTCCTCACAGAGTATAACCAGCAGCCTGACCATGACATCTTCATGTTGTTATCTGAACGAAACCATCAGGGAAGCCTAGCTCCCAATAACATGATATGGAGAACAGAGAAAGGAATCATGCCAAATGAATGAATCCATTGTTCTATAAAGTGACAATATTTACTGTGGACTATATTAAGCTTATGTGGGCACATGTGGTATGTTAGTTGCCTAGACTCCAAGCTCTTACAAACTGTCTAAACTCATCACAAGCCCTTCATTCTGTAATACTGAATGCTTAGCACCTACAAGCTTAGAAATATCATGGGACATGCTGACTAAATATTTGCTCCCAGAAAATTAATGAAACTCTTTCACTGTAGGCAAATACAATGTTTTCTTCTACGTTACAGTGGGGTCCTTCATTTTGGTTCTGTTAAGTGAACAGTCCATACTTTTCCTGTGACTATATGTGCTTCTCACACTACCTATAGTTGTCTGGATTAACTTCACAACAACAAAATCCTCAGGAGCTGCTTCCAAAGAAGTTTTCTCCTTTTGTCAGCAGGGTGTGCTGGACTAAGTTCCTAAGCTCAGCAGCTTCCTCCTCCATGACTCTCTAGTGCCTGTCTCTCTGTACTCTGTAGGAACAGGATTTTTATCTTGTTTCATTTCTGAAAAGAGGCTTGCAGGTTGGAGTTTAAGCTAAAAAAAAATCTATCCTTGCACTAGACATAAACGAAGGCATAATAAAACATCTTGAGGAATAAAACGCCTTGTGAAACCTATCCCCAGATGACTTTTTTTTTAATCAAATGATTTATAAGGAAGCCTTCTTTTCTTGTTAATTGCCTTATACCTTAACTTAACCACTACCAGAATATTTCTTTTTCTAATGGTGAAAAAACTAGACAATAACTTTCTAAGATTCTCTAGGAAGACTCTCACCCTCCACACACCAAGGAAAAAGCAGGACGGTAAAAATTAAAATTGACCTCTGACAGTTATCCAAATGCCCGTTTCAAAACGCTGAGAAGAAAGGAGGTTGAATAGGCTGCTTCCCTCAGAAAGTCCACTGCAATTACCTCACAGCTAACCTCATCACTCGTTCCTGTCTTCGTTGGGCTCCGACGCCTGAAACAGCTATTTCTTCCTAGAAACAAACAAAATTGCAGGAATTTGCTACAGGGACACTCAACATCTCCAGACATGAGCGACCACTTCTTTTCCTCTTCCCGCAGGTCTCTTCGTCAGCCTCCTTTGAGATGTAATCACACAACACAGCCTGCATCCCCCTTTCTTCCTTGTAGTCCTAGTTTCAGCTTCTTTGTTGTCTGTGGTTTATCTTTTCTAGTCCATTGAATTTAGTCGGAATGATTTCTTTTTGCTCGCTTGGAACACACACTTTTCCTTCCAAATTGCACCTCAGGATGAAGCCGTGGAAAGTGCGAACTACTCCACCATGTTTCAGAAGCAGATTGTATTTCTGTCTTTCAGACCCATTCCTTGTGGGGAGCCTGCACGTCACCTGAGTGCCAAGCTCCATGCTGCACTGATGGGCTGGAGGCTTGTTTAAAGCTTGACTTCTTCAAATGAGGGGGTCTTTGGGGTTCCAGCAGACTTCAGGGATACAGGTTGGAAAAATTTAAGCACAATAATTACTCTCTTTCACATGGCTCCACATATCAAAGACACGGCTTATCAGGCCCATCGGCTTTCTTCATACAGTTGACCACCACCACAGGAAGGGAAGGGAAGCAGAGAATCAAGAAACTCACGTTGCCCAGCATCAGCTAAGCAAATCCTAGGCTGTTTCACTTTCAGCATGTTTTACCACCACACTTCTCTGCCTGTGAATGATTCACTAATAGTCCTTGGTCATTTTCCCCTTCCCTGAAACATCAGCCGTATTCATTCGCTTTTTAATCACGAAGAAATCTGTATGCTAGGCCAGCAGTCTCAGACTGGAGCACCTAAGAATGAGAAACAACTTACCTGGGCTCACAGGAGCTCACAGACACTGGACCAACCGCTAAGGGGCCTGCATGAGACCGACCTAGGCCCTATGTGAGACAGTTGTATAGCCTGGTCTATTTGTGGGACTCTGAGCAGTGGGAGTAGGGTCTGCCCCTGATGCTTCGGCAGATTTTTGGGAACCTATTCTTCATACTGGGTTGTCTTACCCAGCCTTACTATGAAGGGAGGAGCTTAGCCCGACCTCAACTTAATATGCTATGGTTTGTTGACACCCGTGGGAGGCCTGCCCCTTTCTGAACAGAAACAGCGGAGAAGTAGATTCAGATGGGGGAGCAGAGGGATGGTGAGGGAGGGAATAAGAGGGGAGGAGGGAGGAGAAACCAGTTAGGATGTAAAATAAATGAATAAATTTAGTTAATAACAATTTTTTAAAAAACTTTAAAAAAAAATGGCCTGCGATACACACTGAAAATGCAGGTCCTTCAACCTTGTCTTTCAAGAAATTGATGAAGCCGGGCGGTGGTGGCGCACGCCTTTAATCCCAGCACTCGGGAGGCAGAGCCAGGCGGATCTCTGTGAGTTCGAGGCCAGCCTGGGCTACCAAGTGAGTTCCAGGAAAGGCGCAAAGCTACACAGAGAAACCCTGTCTCGAAAAAAAAAAAAAAAAAAGAAATTGATGAGACGTTTCACAGTGGTGTGTGTATGTGTGTGTGTGTGTGTGTGTGTTTCAACAAATGCACAGTGTGATTGTAACAAATGTAGTTTGACGATCGTGTGAGGGAAAACTGACCTAGTTTCCATTTTCATCCCTCTAGACTTCAGCTGAGCTCGCCTCACACTAACATGTCTTCCCATTGACGTTAAAGTAAGCTAGATAGTTGTGAATTTAGATGTTGAGGGTTTGTTTTTAATTTTTGGTTTTTGGGGATTTTTTTTCCTAATAGATGACATATTTACTAAAACTTTAAAGACATAACAATATGGACCTAATACATTTACCACAATAACTTTTGGGATCTGTTGGGGAGTTCTATAGTGTTAGATACCTTTTTATTTCTACCAGTTTCTTCATCTTGTATCCTGTCCCATCCATGTTTGGGTTCACTAGTGAGAGCAGGAACTTACTGTGCTGCCATTTTGTTAGTGGAGCAATCAACAGCCATAACTACCTATACATTCTGTGAGGCTCCATGAAGGGTTATGAGAATGGAGAACCCAGTAGCTGCTACCCAGAAATACCAATTTAATCTGGTAGGAATAACAGAAACACATACATTCAAAGTCCATCAAGAAAGATAACTGAACATCTACGCCTATAGGAGCGTAGACAAAATCATTTACAGGAAAGGAACCTTGTGACTGTTCAGCTTCATTATGATTTTCACCTCTCTTTCTTCCAATTTTCAAGTAAATTTAGATGAAATAACCATTAATATGACATGGAACATCCAGAAACCTCTATTGTTTTCTAAAGCCTTAACCTCATTCCTCAGGTATATCTCAAGGTAAAGTTCAAGCCCATTCTTACAGCAACAAGATATCTACTCTCGTGACTTAGAGGGCAGACCGTTCCCTGAGGGTTGCAGGCACTATGAGGAAATCACACACAGTTCTACAGCCTTCTACTGTGTTCTAATCCTCCTCTTGCCCTGTGCCATCTTGTCTCTGCATCCCCCTCCTCACTGTCTACCCATCTCTCAGAAGGATAATGCTATTTATTCTCATAAAGCTAATTATTATTGAGGGAGGCCCAGGCTACCTGGTATTCTATGGATACAAATTTCTTTATTCCAATCATATCAATAAAGCCATATGCATCCCCCCGGAAATGCCAGAATGCTAAAGTATCTAAAAGGTTTGAGCATAAATCCAAAGATAAATATTGTTCACATAACCACAACCCTGAGGAAAACAGGAAGCACTAACAACTGATCAATTACAGCTTGCCCACCTTTGCACAACCTATTTCTTTTTTATTTTAACTTTTATTGATTCTTTGTGGATTTCACATCATGCATGCTGATCCCAATTACTTCCCTGTCTCCTCATATCCACCTTTTGCCCTTGCAACTTTCCTCCAAAACAAAACAAAATTTAAAAGAAAAACCTAAAACCAAACAACATAAAAAAAAGAAAAAGAATCTGCTTGTGGAAGCTGTAGTGTGGCCTGTTGAGTCACCCAGTTTAACTTTCAGTCCATTCATTTTCACTTGCAAGTGTTCCTTGCTATGAGTTACTGGTCTGGTTCTGGCTTCCGCTACACTATCAGTAAAGGGCTCTCACTGGAGCTCCTCTTGGATTTCCTGTTGTTGCCCTGTGTCATGAAGATCCTGCTGTTTTGGATTTGAAGGTTCATCTCCTTCACATGCTCCAACAGTTTAGATGTGGTGGATTTTGGGGTGGACTGACTCAGCTCTGGTTCTGGGTCTGCATGGTAGCTGGGTTGGTCAGTCTGCCAGCTTTCTCTCGTCATCATCACTACCTGGGCAAGCTCTCCAGCACTGCCTCAGCTAGCTCAGCCAATGCAGGCTACAACAAGGTGCAGGGCCAGTTCTCCTGCTCTCCGGTCTTCAGATCTGGCTCACCCACACTCACACCACCAGGGCCAGCTCTACTGTTTTGCCCAGGAGAGGTGCAGGGCCATCTCTCCTGATTGCTGTAGGGGGAATATGAGGGGCTTGGGTGTAGATGTAACCAACCGTCTTATTAAATAAGAAACACAGAGCCAAGAGGTGAAAGATATAGAGATGAAAGCCAAGAGGTCAGAGCTAAGAGCCTTACCCTTTCTGCAGCAGCTATCCTCTTCAGCCAAGAGACCTACTTCCTGTGTGTTTGTCTTTATATAGACTTTCTGTTCTGCCTTCTCATTGGTTGTAAACCCAACCACATGACCTCCTCATCACTGCCCGTCTGTACAGACCTCCAGGACTTCTATGGTTGGTATCAAGATTAAAGACGTGTGTCTCCATGCTGGCTGTATTCTTGAACACACACAGATCCGCCTACCTCTGCCACCCAAGAGCTGGGATTAAAGGCGTGTGCCACCAACGCCCTGCTCTGCTATGGCTTGCTATTAGCTCTGACCCACAGGCAACTTATTTATTAACATACAATTAAAATCACATTTCAGTACAAATAAAATACCACCATATTTCCCCTTTTCTATTTTAATAAAAAGGAAAAAGGTTATAACTGACATGAGAAAAACTATATACAAAAGTACAATAACTATATACCATATATACAAGTAATAAATACCTAAACAATGTCTAGTCCATTTGTGTTTGACAAATTCAGAGAAAATAATTTCATTATCTATCCTATTTTGGTAAGTTCAAAATGTATCTAATTCACTTTCTATCCTAATTAATTTTCAACTATAACTAACTAATCTTTAACTATAACTAACTAATCTTCAACTCCCTCAGAAACCCAGGAAGGAAATAATATTACCTAATAAAAAATAAAAACAGGAAGTGCATGTAAGCAGCTTCCAAAAAAAAATGTGAGTTGACAGAAACAGCCAGCTGCCTGGACAGTCACCTGAGGTTTCTCTGCAGTGTTGGAGCATCATCTTCAACCTATAGGCTTAGCGTATCTGACAGACTCATTTGTGAAGTAGGATGTACACAAGGTCAACAGTTCAACCTCACATTGGGTGAGAGCAGTCCATGTACCAGAAACACCTGAATTCCACTAGTGTCATGTCATGATTTAGGATTTTAAATTCTGGAAATTGTTGACTTTTTTTAATTCAGCTGTCCATTCTTCTTGCCTATGTGTGTATGTGGCCTCATCTCAGCATCCTGTTCTTCTCCATATCCTTCTATTAAATGCCAGTCTACTATTAAAAGGTGTGAGTTTAGTTACTCCTCAAGAATAACTGTTTCATCTGCTGTTCCATTGCACATCAGAAGCCATGGGCCCACTGCCTGTTCAGCTGCCTTCGAAGAAAAGGGCACTGTACCTTGTCTGGATTGCGAAGGCCACTTCAGGGATGGTGCCATATTGTCCTGGCCTCAGAAGATGCTTTTTGATAAAGCCATAACCACACTTGTTTTGGCTAGAATCGGGAGTTCTTTGTTTCATGACCTGTCTGTCTTGTTTTTCAGCAGTTGATTCAAGGATACTTTGTTGTCCAGTGGCTAACTTTTGCCACAATGAAAGTTAACTCCATATGCAGTTTCTTCAATGCCCATATTTTCTCTGAAGTAGATGGTACTGCCAGGAGCCAACATGTCTCATAGACATAACAAAAAGAAAAATTTTCTAAGTTATTAAAACATTTTAAATGCCATATTCTGTAGATCTCTGAAGGGTTTGAAGATGACCTGTCTATCTAAAATATATCTGCTCAATCTTGAAAACATACCTAATATGATACAAGTTCTATTATAATGTTTAACTACTAATTTTCATTTCTTTATATCCTAATAGTTGGTAATAATAACATTCAAGGATCAAAAAATTGCATTACATTGTTAAATGAACAGTATAAGTACAATTAGAAATATATATATAACATTTTCTAACAATATCAATTTCAATATATATATAATTTGTATACAATATAAAACAATCCAATCCAATGTAAAGTATTTGAAACTGGTAATTGTCTCCTTTTTTTTAAAAACAATAACCTTAAATCTAGTCTCCTTTGCTTAGTGCTTTTCCTAACCCTTGACAACAACTTGTAACCAACCCCCCTAAACAATGAAAAGTATCCCAGACCCAAAATCCATTAAAAGACAAAAAAAAAAAAAAACACCTGCCCCTCACCACTTCTTTGGGAATGTGGGCATCGTATTCTTAAAATTGCTTCCTGCTGGGTATGGGCAAAGGTATCCTTATCCTGAAAAGAAAAATTTTAGGTTAATTGTCAAATTGTAGGAAAGGTAACTATACCCTTCATTATCTAGTCTGTGTATAATGCCAAAGTTCAGGGTTTATCTCAAGTCCTTATTCAAGTAGTCTTTGAGACTGGATCATCTCAGCTAGCCATCTCAAAATTGCTCTGAGCACTTTGTAGTTCAAAGTTGATCTGTAGATGATGTTTGTCAGCTTAGTGATATTATTATTGTTCACATGGGATTGTTGTTGTTGTGGGGCCCCATCTTCTTCCTGGAGACTTCAGTTGATGTTAGGCCTGGCCGTTATTTCCTGCAGAAAACTGATAAGAGACTCGAACACAAAAACATATATATGCAGCTAACTGAAGCCTTTTTTCTAGAATTAGTTAGTACTCTATATGGCCATTCATATCTTAATAAAGTTTAAAATGTATCTCTCTCTCTCTCTCTCTCTCTCTCTCTCTATATATATATATATATATATATATATATATATATATATGTATATATATATCTTGTAAATTTTGATATAAAATTCGTACTTTAAGAAAAGTTTAAAGAATCAGAATAGAATCAAAGAGTTGAGATTAGTAATAGAATAGTCCTTTAATTTAATTTGGTTTTTCTCCTGTCCCATAGCAGAAGATGTCACTTTCTTCTGGTATGATACAGGGAGTTTGCATTTTCCTTTTAACAACATGCTTGAGTTTAAAGAAGGAGAGAGCCATTCTCCAACTCCAAAGTTAGCTTTAAATTTTAATTGAACTGGGACTATTAGAAGACCAATGGTGTTAAATTTCTTTAGAGAAGAGCAGAAACAAACATTTAGGAAGACTTATAAAATTTTTTAGATGATATACCCATACACAATTTCACTCTGTTTCCTGGGATAGATGATTTGTCCCTTTTCTTCAGTTGTCTCATTTGTCCAGTGTTCTTCAGATTCCTTAGCCTTCATTCTCCTAAAAAACAAAAACAAAAACCTTTCTCCAAGACTAATTTTGGGGATGTTCCCTTTTGGCAAGTTATTATCTGATTAAATGAAAAGGCATGTGTTACTGGTATAAGTTAGTTTAAATTGGATGGTTATGCTGGTTGATGAACTATCACCTCCTCCAATTAAGAGGTCTCTTGTTCAAATTAAACCTTTATCAGTTTTGATGGTATTCATAGCTTATCTTCTCCTGGAGAAACAAAAGCAAAACCCCATCCCCAATGTAACACATATCCTGGTTTCTATTCTGAGGTCAGCACATCCTTAAAGTATATAGACTGATTTAATTCTGTAGTTTTTTCTATTATCCAATGTCTCTCTGCAGCTGTTGTTCCTTTCTGTTGGTGGTATTTTATTTGTACTGAAATGTGATTTTATTTGTATGTTAATAAATAAAGTTGCCTGGGGGTCAGAGCTAATAGCAAGCCATAGCAGAGCAGGGCGTTGGTGGCACATGCCTTTAATTCTAGCTCTTGGGAGGCAGAGCTAAGAGGATCTGTGTGTGTTCAAGGATACAGCCAGCATGGAGACACACGCCTTTAATCTCAATACCAACCATAGAAGACCTGGTGGTCTGTACAGACGGGCAGTGATGAGGAGGTCATGTGGTTGGGTTTACAACCAATGAGAAGGCAGAACAGAAAGTCTATATAAAGACAAACACACAGGAAGTAGGTCTCTTGGCTGAAGAGGATAGCTGCAGCAGAAAGGGTAAGGCTCTTAGCTCTGACCTCTTGGCTTTCATCTCTATATTGGCTCTGTGTTTCTTATTTAATAAGATGGTTGGTTACATCTAAAAATGGTGCCCAACGTGTTGGCAAAAGTTTCCACCTAAAACCTGAGTAAAAAGATTCTAAAAACAGAGCTAAAAGCAGTTCCTAGTTGTCTCTTCCAAGTTAGTGGCAGCCTGCGTGTTTGAGCTACTATCTACTATGGTGGGTTCCTGGCATGTGTGCTCGACCTGCAGTATGGCAGGAATGAGGCCTCTACAAGTGGCACATTAAACTGCGTGGTGGATTCAGCCTTTGCTAGTAAAAAACAAAAAAAGAGGTTTCTGGGCTACACGTTGCTTTGATAGAAGCATAGACCCACTATTTCTGAGAGTTGATGGCTCCCAGAGCTGGCAGAAAATGTACCACTGCCATGTTGGGAAGCTGAAGTGGGTGGAGCCAGCAGCCACAATCTTAGAATGCTGCAGTTTAAAGCAATATGCTCAAGGTAATATAAAAAATACGCCATGTAAAGATGGCTATCACACAGAGAATCTGGATTATGTACTCTTTGATATTCGTAACTGCAGAAAAACATTTGATTGTAAAAGCTGTTGAGTTATGCCAAAATATATATTTTAAAAGTACCTTGACTTCAAAATTTGGATGTAAGGATATGTTGCTTTGGAAAGGAGGCTCTGCTTTTGTTTCCACAGAAAGCAAGAGGCTGTGGATTTGTTCCAGATTAAAATAAATCAGATTTGACCAGCCAAGACCCCCTGAAAGGTCTCCAATGACACCAAGGCCCAGATGATCCAATATCCAGAACTGTCTCAAGGCAACTGGCTCAGACAATACACCCTCATGGACTACTCATAATTCTAAAATTTTCTTTGTGTCCCCATAAGATACAGTGCCCCCCTCCAGCAGGAAGTAGTAAGAGAAGCTACGCCCAAATTCCCAAATTATATGTAATTTTACTATGTTAAGGTTAAAACCTTCCTTTTTGAAAAAAAAAAGAAAAGAAAAGGGGAAGTGCTGTGGATATTGTTCTGTATAAATAAAACACTGATTGGCCAGTGGCCAGGCAGGAAATGTAGGCAGGTCAAGGAGAGAGGAGAATTCTGTGAAGTAGAAGGCTGAGTCAGGGAGACACTGCCAGCCACCACCATGACAAGCAGCATGTAAAGATTCCGGTAAGCCACGAGCCACGTGGCAAGGTATAGATTTATAGAAATGGATTAATTTAAGATATAAGAACAGTTAACAAGAAGCCTGCCATGGCCATACAGTTTGTAAGCAATATAAGTCTCTGTTGGGTCTGAGCGGCTGTGGGATTGGCGGGTGACAGAGATTTGTCCTGACTGTGTGGTCCAGGCAGGAAAACTCTAGCTACAGTTGGAGTCAGCTCTTCTGCTTTCAAGCCCTTGGGCCTACTCACCTGCACCCCTGACAACAGGGTCAGCTCTAGTGTGCTGTCCAGGCAGGGTACAGAACCTCTTCTGTGTGCTGCAGCTGGTGAGGGTCAGGGCAAGGTCTCTCAGTCTTGTGACCCCAGGGCCAATTCTCTCACCTGCCACAGGTGGCAATGGGTAAGCAGGGAGGACATCTTTCTCTCACCCAGGACATCAAATGGCAGACAAGGGGGCAGGATCAGTCACCTGCTCCCAGGCCCTCAATGTCAGCTCACCTGTGTCTAGACAATAGGTTCAGTTCTAGTGTGCTCCCCAGGTGAGTTGCATGCCCATGGTGAGGGGTGGGGCAATCTTTCCTGAGTGCAAGGGCTACTGTGGGATAATGCTTTTGTACACTTGTTTAAAAAAACACTTATTGGCCAGTAGCCAGGCAGGAAGTATAGGCGGGATAAGCAGACAAGGAGAATTCTGGGAAGAGGAAGGCTGAGTCAGGAGACACCAGCCCACCATCCAGGAAGCAGCATGTAATGGCGCACAGGTAAAGCCACGGAACATGTGGCGACATATAGATTAACAGAAATGGGCTGAGTTTAAGAGCTAGGCCTGAGCTAATGGCCTAGCAGTTTTAATTAATATAAGCCTCTGTGTGTTTACAGGGGACTGTGGGGTCATGGGGCCAGGCAGGACCAGAGAAACCTCAACTACAAGGGGCCAGCTCTTCTGCTGCAATATCCAGTGAAGGGTGCACTCTCAAAAAGCAAACTAAAATAACAGCATGAGAGCAAGGCCATCTGATGCAAAGTCTGAAAACTCAACAATCTCTGCCCATTAAATACAAGCAGCTCCAGGACCTCCTCAAATGATGCTCCACTGCCTCATTAAAGCTTAACAAGCTTTTGCTACCAGGACTTCATAAACAGACAGAGTCATTCAATGAGGAAAAAATGCAGACATTTACCTTATCATTTTTAAACCTGAACCTACAGAAATCTTAAATTTATATTCTGGGGTTTTTTTTGTCCTAGAGCAATTAAATGCACAGTACATGTCTGAAAGATAATGCAATTCTTCCACATAAAAAGGCTGAGAAACAGCTATTTGGGACAGCATTTGCAACTGTAAACAGTGATGATACTGCACACACCTAACAGGAATGCAGTCGGAAGTACTGATAATTCACCCAATGCACATCAATGAAGAGAACATACGAACTATGCTTGCACATCTGATGCCATCCACATCACTCCGCTTGTTGGTTTGTGTGGACATATTTATATGGTTTGCCCATGTATACATTCATGTGTGTGTGGAGGGCAGTAGTGAACTTCAGCTATCTTCCTCCATTATGTTCCACCTTATTTTGTGAGGACAGCATCTTGTGGATTCAGCTCGCCTGGCTACCCAGTGAACTTCAGGGATCTACCCGTCTTCCTGTGCTCCCTTCTTCCCCCCCCCCCCCAGTGATGGCACCATTATGCCTGGCTTTTTCCAGGGATTATGGGCATCCAAAGTCAGGTCCTTGTATTTTCAAGGCAGGTCAATGGCTCCATCTCTCTACACACTACCCCACGCCCACACCTGCCAAAAGGAAAAAAACACAAACACCTTACTCGTTTGGATATGGATTTACTCTTTTGGATATGGATTTGTCCTCATATGATGGTGCATCCAAAACATTAAATAAAAGCATACTTTTCTCCATGTAGTCTTTATTTATAGTCAGAGCTTCCTTTGCTAGGTTTTTCTTTGGACTCAGGGAATAAGAGAGGATGGATGCCAGTCAAGTCAGCAAACCACTCTCATTAAAACTCAGGGTATTTTCTGAAATCTCAACAGGTGGTGTGGAGGAGCGACAGACACACTGAAGACAACAACTGATGTGCTAGGACCTTGGCAAAGGACAGTCTAGGAAGGGTTCAGGTGGGGAGAAACTTAAAATGCATAAGCAAAGACACCATTATATATGACGTGTACAAAATAGGACAGGAACAAGAGTTTCTTAAAAGCCAGGGCAAGATGAGGCAGTCCATAAAACGAGGAGAGAAAAATAAAGCAAGACTAGAAGTCTGTACTCCAGAGCTTTTATTTAATTCAAATTGCCATGTCAGCCATTATACACAAAAAGATTATAATTTAATGGAGTCCCGCTTTAAAAGGATCTCTCAGACCCTTAAATGACAGGGATGCTCCAAAACCATGTGGCTATTCAGACTCTGAAACATCTTAGGGTAATGAAATTCATTCCTTTCTAAGAACATCCCCATTTTCGAAAGCCCATAATTATTAGAATATTCTTGATTATGGAAATAGCCGTACTTTATGTGCTATATGGAGATATGTGGTGCCACGCAGAAGAACAACCATGAGGTTGCCTGCTAGTCCTGAGAGCATTTAAAATAACAATGAGACAATAAAACATCATTAGCATTTGCTCTTGTAAGCATGTCCAACCTTTTGACATTGTGATGCGGCAATGTCCTCTACAAGTCCACACTCAAGAACTAAGCAATCAAATAGCAAAAAAAGTAAAGATTAAGAAAATGTTTTTAAGCCCAGGACCAGATGGTTTCAGTGCAGAATTCTACCAGATCTTCAAAGAAGAGTTAATACCAATACTCTTTAAATTGTTCCACACAAAAGAAACAGAAGGAACATTACCAAACTCCTTCTATGAGGCTACAATTACCCTGATTCCCAAGCCAAACAAAGATGCAACAAAGAAAGAGAAGTACAGACCGATCTCCCTCATAAACATTGATGCAAAAATACTCAATAAAATACTGGCAAACAGGCTCCAAGAACACATCAAAACAATTATCCACCATGATCAAGTAGGCTTCATCCCAAGGATGCAAGGGTGGTTCAGCATATGAAAGTCTGTTAATGTAATACACCATATAAACAAACTGAAAAAAAAAAAAACCACATGATCATCTTACTAGATGCTGAAAGGGCATTTGACAAAATCCAACAGCACTTCATGATAAAGGTCTTGGAGAGATCAGGAATACAGGGAACATACCTAAACATAATAAAGGCAATTTACAGCAAGCCAACAGCCAACATCAAATTAAATGGAGAGAAACTCAAAGCGATTCCACTAAAATCAGGAACAAGACAAGACTGTCTGCTCTCCCCATACTTATTCAATATAGTACTTGAACTTTTAGCTAGAGCAACAAGACAACAAAAGGAGATCAAGGGGATACAAATTGGAAAGAAAGAAGACAAGCTTTCCCTATTTGCAGATGACATGATAGTATACTTGAGCAACCCCAAAGATTCCACCAAGGAACTGATACAGCTTATAAACACCTTCAGCAACATAGCAAGATGCAAGATCAACTCAAAAAAATCAGTAGCCCTCCTATATACAATTGACAAACAGGCTGAGAAGGAAATCAGAGATACATCACATTTTACAATAGCCACAAATGATATAAAATACTTTGGGGTAACTTTAACTAAGCAAATGAAGGACCTATATGACAAGAACTTTAAGTCCCTGAAAAAAGAAATTGAAGATGTCAGAAAATGGAAAGATCTCCCATGTTCATAGATAGGCAGGATTAACATAGTAAAAATGGTAATTTTACCAAAAGCAATCTACAGATTCAATGCAATCCCCATCAAAATACCAACACAATTCTTCACAGACCAAAGAACAATACTCAATTTCACATGGAAAAACAAAAAAACCAGGATAGCCAAAAGAATCCTGTACAATAAAACAACCTCTGGAGGCATCATAATCCCTGACTGCAAGCTCTACTATAGAGATACAGCTTGGTACTGGCATGAAAACCAACATGTGGACCAATGGAATCGAATTGAAGACCCTGACATTAATCCACACACCCATGAACATATGATTTTCAACAAAGAAGCCAAAAGTGTACAGTGGAAAAAAGAAAGCATCTTCAACAAATGGTGCTGGCAAAACTGGATATCAACATGTAGAAGGCTGCAAATAGATCCATATCTATCACCATGCACAAAACTTAAGTCCAAGTGGATCAAGGACCTCAACATAAATCCAGCTACTCTGAACCTGCTAGAAGAGAAAGTAGGAAGTAGTCTTAAACTCATTGGCATAGGAGATCACTTCCTAAATATAACACCAGTAGCATAGACACTGAGAGAAACAATTAATCAATGGGACCTCTTGAAACTGAAAAGCTTTTGTAGAGCAAAGGATATGGTCAACAAGGCAAAGCGACAGCCTACAGAATGGGAAAAGATCTTCACCAACCCCACATCTGACAGAGGACTGCTATCCAGAATATATAAGGAACTCAAGAAATTAGACATCAAAATGCCCAACAGTCCAATTAAGAAATGGGCTCTAGAACTAAACAGAGAATTCTCAACAGAGGAAACTCAAATGGCTGAAAGACATTTAAGGAATTGTTCAATATCCCTAATTATCAGGGAAATGCAAATCAAAACTACTCTGAGATACCACCTTACACCTGTCAGAATGGCTAAGATCAAAAACACTGAAGACACCTTATGCTGGAGAGGATGTGGAGCTAGGGGAACTCTCCTCCACTGCTGGTGGGAGTGCAAGCTTGTACAACCACTTTGGAAATCAATATGGTGCTTTCTTAGAAAACTGGGAATCAGTCTCCCCCAAGATCCAGCTATACCACTCTTGGGCATATACCCAAGGAATGCCCAATCATACCACAAGAGCACTTGCTCAGCTATGTTCATATCAGCATTGTTTGTAATAGCCAGAACATGGAAACAACCTAGATGCCCTTCAACTGAAGAATGGATAAATAAAATGTGGTACATATACACAATGGAGTACTACTCAGCAGAGAAAAACAGTGACATCATGAGGTTTGCAGACAAATGAATGGATCTAGAAAAAAATCATCCTGAGTGAGGTAACCCAGACTCAGAAAGACAAACATGGTATGTACTCACTCATAGGTGGATACTAGATGTAAATCAAAGGATGACTAGACTGCTACTCATAACTCCAGGGAGGCTACCTATTAAAGAGGACCCTAAGAAAGACACAGGGTTTGCCCAACGACAGAGAAATGGATGAGATCTACATGAGCAAACTGGACATGAGGGGGGTAATGAAGGGCAAGGGTTGGGGGGGAAGGAGCTTAGGGATGTGAGAGATGCCAGCTGGATCAAGAACAGAGAGGGAGAACAAGGAAAGAGATACCATGATAAATGAAGACCCCATGGGAATAGGAAGAGTCAAAGTGCTAGAGAGGTCCCCAGAAATCCACAAAGATACCTCCACAACAGACTACTGGCAATGGTCGAGAAAAAGCCCGAACTGACCTACTCTGGTGATGGGATGGCTGAACACCCTAACTGTCGTGATAGAACTCTCATCCAGTGACTGATGGAAGCAGATGCAGAGATCCACGGCCAAACCCCAGGTGGGGCTCCAGGAGTCCAATCGGCAAAAGAGAGGAGGATTATATGAGCAAGAGATATTGAGACCATGACTGGAAAAAGCACAGGGACAAATAGCCAAACTAGTGGAAACACATGAACTATGAACCAATAGCTGGGGAGCCCCCAACTGGATCAGGCCCTCTGGATAAGTGAGACAGTCGATTTGCTTAAACTATTTAGGAAGCCCCCAGGCAGTAGGACCAGGACCTGTCCTTGGTGCATGAGCTGGCTTTTTGGAACCTAGGGCCTATGCTGGGACACTTTGCTTAGCCTAGGTGAAGGGAAGAAGGGACTGGACCTGCCTTTACTGAATCTACCAAGCTGAGCTGAATCCCCAGGGGAGTTCTTGCCTTGGAGGAGATGGGAATGGGGGGTGGATTCGGGGAAGGGGGGGAGGAGGGAGGACAGGGGAATCTGTGGCTGATATGTAAAATTAAATTAATTATAAAATTAAAAAAATGTTTTTAAAATAATTTTTAAAGAATTTTTATTATTTTATGTGCATATGCGATGTGTGTGTGTGTGTGTGTGTGTGTGTGTGTGTGTGTGTGTGTGTGTGTGTGCGCACCAAGTGAGTGTCTGGTGCATACAGAGGCCAGAAGAAGGCATTGGATTACCTGGAACTGGAGCTGCAGGCAGTTGTGAACTGCTATGTGGTTACTTAGACACAAACTCTGTCCAAGTGCTCTCAACTGCTGAGCCATCTCTCCAGACCCCCAAGACACTCATAATGTTTTAAATTGAGTTTGTGTGTGTGAGAGAGTGAGTGTGTATGTGCGTGTGAGTGTGTCTGTTTGAGCTTCTTCATGGCTATCCTCAGGCATATACAGCCATGAATATAATATTCTCATCTTTTATCTTGACTGTACCAAAGCCTAAAAACACCTAGCTATGTACACATTTTTTTTCTTCTTGCTTTCTATGTGTTCCTTAATGTGGTAAAATCTGATTGGTCAATTTTTTTTCTCAGCAATCCTTTATCTACATAATTTTGTATTGTCTTAGAAATAATGAATGAGATACCAATTCTCCAACCAAGAAAGTCTTTAATTTTTCATCCACATTTGTCACACAGGTCCCTGAATCTGTCTTCTTCACTGACATATTTTTGTTCTTTTCTTACTCTGTGGCAACTTTATAATACATATATGTGTGTGTGTGTGTGTGTGTGTGTGTGTGTATACATATATATATATATGTATATATATATAATAAATTCAGGAGTGGTAGATTATACAAGCAATCCCAATATTTAGAAGACTGAGACAGGAAAATTGCTACAAGTTCATGGCCAGCCTAGACTGTGCAGTAAGATCTGTCTCAAAACAAAACAAATATCAAGTGAATAAATAAGCAAGGTTTTACACCCTTTTCCTCCAACCCTTTAAATTCTGCTGTTTTTTGGATACATGTATTTTACCCTTTTCTTACCTTTTCCTAAGCAGTCTTGTCTGTTTTTATGATTTTACCTTCCAGTCTCGAATGAATAACTTGCAATTATTTATTGCACGGAAAACAACTTTCCTGGTTCCTGTCACTCACCTCTTGTGAAGCTCCGCCTGACTCTCCTCCAGGGAAGGAACTGAAGACTGAGGGTGTGCTCTCCAAACCTTCCTCCACTAGAATTCAGAAAGCTCACCAGCTCCATCAACCCAGACTTGAAATCTGGAGACATGGTAGGTCTTTGCTCACTCTTCCCACTCATCTTCCATCAATCAGAAATCTGGTAGACTCACACTGCTCTCCTGACCTCTATCTATCCTGTGTCCACACTCCCCGTCTGTCCTCCATCAAGACTTTCTCTCTTGCCTAAATTCCTCAGTGGTCTTTGAAGTCTTTCCCACAATCTTTTTTATAACCTTCAAAGTGATTGCACTAAATGGCCAATTAGACCGCATTGCTCAAACCCTTAAAATGTATCACTTTTTGAGAGCAGATTGCCTTTCTTTTCATCTTAAATTCAGCAGATTGCCTTTCAGAATCTGGCTCCTGCTCTGTTTCCTCCTTGTTCTCCTGTCCATCTGTTTTGCATTGAAGAAGCACAGAGAAAAGGAAGACCTGAGAGTAAAGATGAGGAGACCGTCACCCTCCAAATGTAAAGCAAGTCCCACCCCCGGGTCCCTTTCACCCTCTCTGCTACAGCAGAAGGAACATGCTGTCTTCTCCCGTCTCTGGCTCTCTCTGAAGGTGGAGCCATGTCCCCTGTCATAGACTGCTCAGATTTGGTGAAGACCTCAGAGGCTGTTCCTCACTACCAACTCCCTCAGATCTCAAGGTAATTCCCTCCTTTCCTTCCCTGTCAGGTTTCTTCAGTATAAATAGACAGCCCAAGACAACCTAGAATTCACAGAAATCCTGCTGCCTCAGCTTAATGTTGGAATTAGTGCTATGTCACCTTGTCTGGCCTCTAGGGTGAGTTTGGCTCTCTCGCCTAAAAAGCTAATTTACAGCTGCCTATTTCTTTCTTTTCATAGTTATTTTAGTTACGCCAGTTTGTGAGGTACAGTGAGATAATTCAGTAAATCTGTGTGTGGGTAGTGATCAAATCAGGACTGTCTTCCTCAAGTGTTCTGAAGATACTTTGTTAATTGTGCAAATTCATGGAACACAGTGTGCTATGTCAATACTGAGTACTGGGTTTGCACATCAACTGACTTGTCTCCAAGTGGTCACATCTCCTCCTACAATTTCCTTGCCTTCTACTCCTTCATCCACTTTACATGATTTCAACCTCATCATTTTAGAAAAATATCACTTGCTAAGGTCTTCCATCAATGGGTTTATGTCCCTAAGTTTAAACATATTTTCCATTCCCCATTTTACTGAACTCCACGTCAGTGATTGATAGTATTGACCACTCCCCACTTTCCAAACACTCTTGATTTTTAGATTTTACAACAAAAAGAAAACACTGTGGTTTGTCTCTAACATTCTATTTTTTTTAATCTCCTTTTTAAACCCTTTCTCCTATCTGCCTCTAAATGCAAAGGATCCTTAAAGCACATGAACTATTCAGTTTCCCCTCACTGTAACTCATACCTGAGATTAAGTCAATTTATGAAGAGGAAAGGGTTGTGTCGTCTGACCCCATGGTCACCTCATCCCATTGCTTTTAGTGTATAGGTAACCATCTATCATGAGAGGTGTATGACACAGAAAACTGATCACACTGTGACACCCAGTAATCAGAAAGCAAAGGAAGAGGAACCAGGATCCTAACATTCCCTTCAAGGTCATGCCAATTGTAACTAGAACTTCCTAGGAGGTCCCATAACCTACAGGTTCCACACCAACCTCCAGATTACAACAGCATGACATGGTGCCCTTTCTTCTTTCACACTCTTATCCCTTCTTAGGTAACCATACTTGTATTCATGCCATGAACTACGTAGATAAACACAGTGGAAGAATGAATGAAACATAGTGTGCCCACATGATGAAATATTACTATAAAAAAGAACAGAATTGAAGCTACAATATCGATGAACCTCAACAACATTCCAGACAGTGACAGGTATATCATTATACTAAATGACACAAAAGGCCACTTGTAGGCTCCCACATATATGAAATGCTCAGAAAGGCCAAGTCTGTAGGAAGCAATAAATTCTGAGCCTTTGCAGTGGGAAAGGCCTGAGGCAGAGGAGGAGGAAACAGCAAGTATAGGTTTTCTTCGGGGAGAGGGTAAAAACATTCTGAAACTGAGGGTGATGATGGCTGGAGTACCTGAAAACCTGCTTAAAGTTCTGAATTTGTGTGTTTTAAATGACTTCTACCTTATATGAGACAGGGTCTCTGGTCCACTACTGAGCATGCCAAGCTAGCTGGCCTGTGAGCATCTAGGGATCCTCCCATCTCAGTCGTCCATCTTGCTGAGGAGTTCTGGGCTTATAGACTCATGTCTACATGGCTTCTAGGAATCTGAGTTCAGGTCCCCTCCTTCTGTGATCAGCACTGAACCACTGAGCCATCCTCCCAGCCCCTATTCAGGGTTCATTTTGGTGAAGATTGTGTGTGCCACGAGGAAGCTCTCCCAGTTATGGCCCAGATCTTCCTTGTGGTACTGTTGGTTGTTATTTTGTCTTCTTGATAGCATCGTAAGTGCCCAATGTGGTACCTGAAGCAGAGAAGTAAATTGTTAATACACATTTTACATTGAGAACTTAGAAAGGTCTTGTTTCACTTATGGAAATTTCAGTGCTATCTTCTGAACCTCAGCCCAGGGAGAAAAAGAGAATGGTGGTTGGCATGCCCCAGGAACAGACTGCTATAGTGAGAGAATTATTATTGCTTGGGTAACTTAGACTTCGGTTTGGCAAATGGAATGCACAGAGAAAAACTCAGATGGGCATGGAGAAGTGATTTGGAAAGTGCAGCTATGACTGGAAGAGATCAGGAGATATCCAGTGGGGAGAGGAAAGAGATGAATTAGCTAAAAGTGAGAAACTTAGAGCGAGAACTTGTAATGAAAATTTCTTACAAAGATTTGCCCTGTGGTGTCCAATGTAAATATGTTTCCTGCTCCCTCGTTAAACTTTCAGTAACATTCAATTAACCTGCTAATGAGCAGTGGAGTTGTACCTGGCTTGGGCAGAAAGAGAGTGAATGGATCAAGTTGCTGAGTTCGGTTTCCAGGCAGACGAAGGATGAGCTCAACACTGTAATTCAAATACGTCCAGCAGTAAGGGTTACTAACCACCTCTCACTCGGTTCTTCCACAGATATTAGACACTGACTTGCCTGCTTTTTGGCTTTCCAACTCTCTTGTTGAAATATGTATTTATTGCTGGGCGGTGGTGGCGCACACCTTTAATCCCAGCACTCGGGAGGCAGAGCCAGGCGGATCTCTGTGAGTTTGAGGCCAGCCTGGACTACCAAGTGAGTTCCAGGAAAGGCACAAAGCTACACAGAGAAACCCTGTCTCGAAAAACCAAAAAAAATATGTATTTATTGATATATATGATTTGAAGAATTTCAAACCGAGGGGCTTGACCCTCTAAGTGAGATATGAGTTCACTCCCTATAGTCAGAGGTCATTTCCAAAAATTAAAGGCTGCTTCACTTGTATTTTGCTTTGTTGTTTGTCCCCATCTTTACAGCAGTGAATAATTGGGGACTATAAGTTTGTGAAGGTGATAAATGGTGTAGTTTTGAACTACTCACTGAAGATGCTGTCTGTTGTGAGAATTCACTCTGCCAATGACCTTGGGGTATCTGGCCAGAGAGAGACATGGTTTTGTCTGGGTACATGACTACTTAAAACTGAGGAGGGGGCATACACTCTCATTCTCTTGAGGATTTAAAGCTTTTGCTCAGACAGATAAAAGGCTAAATGATACACAATGAAACAGATTCAGAAAAAAAACTCTAAATGGGTCACAGTCTGTTTAAAAAATATTCATAGCTTGAGAGAGAAAAGAGAAGGTATAGACAGTCACAAAAAGAGGTATATAGTTTTAAAATAATAAAGTAAAATCCTTAAAAAGGGAGTAAAAAGCCACATAAAGATGGAAAATAGACAAAGAGTCTGGATACTGTGTATTATTATGTTGTCTTTGGCATTTTTAACTGCAGAGAGACATTTGATCATAGGGGCTGCTAAGTTAAACCAACATGTATAACTTATGAAGTCTTGACTTCAAAATTTTGGTCTAAGGCTATGTTGCTTTGGAAAAGAGGTTCTGCTTTTGTTTCCACAGAAGAGGAGAAGCTGTGGATTCCTTCCAGGTTAATATGGTTCCATCAAAGAAAACCCCCTGAGAGATCTCCAGATGCTCCAACATCCAGAACAGCTTCAAAGAAACCAGCTGAGATGATACAACCTTGCAGATTACTCCAGTCATGACTTGACCATAATCCGAAATTTTCTCAGGATCCCCATAAGATTGCCAGTGCACCCAATCAGCAGGAAGTAGTACAGAAAGTTATGCTCAAATTCCCAAAATACTGTTTATGATTGTTTGTTTTTATTTAAAGAGGGATATGGTATAGAAATGATGAAAAAACATAGATTATTAAATCTACTTTAATCTAAAAAAAAACTGTTAATCTCAAAATACTTTACATTGGTGTGGATTTTGGTGTAAGGTCAATTTTGTTATACTGTATGTATATTTCTACTCTTGTTTAAGATATTATGTTTATGCAACTCATTTAAAATTATAATATATCATTAAGAAATACAGATTAATAATCATCTATGATAATCAAACTTATAATTATGTTAGTTAAGTTTTTAGGTATACAAAGATATATTTTAATTAGAAAGGTGATCTTGAAATACTTCAAAGACCTACAGAACATGGCATTTAAAATTTTTTAAGAACTTAGTCTTTTCTGAACAATGAGACATGTCTGCTCCTGGCAGCACCAATTACCACAAAGAGGAAGATGGGCATTGAAGAAACTCATTATGGAGTTTGCTTACAATGTGGAAAAGGCTAGCCATTTGGCCAATAAACTAACTGCTCTTGACTAGACTGTTTTCCATATGTTGTATAAACTGGACATGCAGGACCCATAGGAAGGTAACCATTGAACTTTGCCAAAACAAGGCAAGATGATCTTTCAGGTTCCTGCTTCACAGAAGAAACTGCTAGACATTCTACAGGACACAGAGAAACGTGACTGATCCACTTTGCAAATAGATGGAACAGTCCTTCAAATTTCCTGCTTCATTGAAAAGTGTACCAGAGACTCCAGGTCTGTAGGCTGAAGACAGATGCCACAACAATACAGAAGAACTTAGGGTGACTGTCCAGGCAGCAAGCTGTCTGTCAGTTCTAGAATTTTGGAAGTTGCTTGCAATGCACTTCCTGTTTACTCAGATAATATTATATCCTTCTGGGGTCTTTGATGGAATTGAAGACTAGATTGTTATAGTTTTCCTTGGTTATGATAAAAGGTAAATTAGATATGAAACTTTAGAGTCACAAATATAGAATAGATCATAGAGTATTTTCTTTAATTTTGCCAAATACAAATAGACTAGATATTATAACTGTAATTCTTGCTTGATAACTGTTTTCTTATATGTAATTTTACTATGTTAAAATGAAAACCTTCTTTTTTTGATTAGACAGAAGAGGGGAAGTGCTGTGGAATGGTCTTTCTGTATGCTATGCATATGTGTTGTTACCATTGGTTAATAAACAAGTTTCCTGGGCCTATGGCAAGACAGGTTATAGCCAGGCAGGAAATCCAAGCAAAGATACAGGGAGATATTATGAGCTGATGTGGGAGCAAGATGTATTAGAACACAGGTAAAGCCACCAGACACGTGGTGATACATAGATTAATAGAAATGGATTAATTTAAGATGTACTAGCTAGTTAGCAAGAAGCCTGGGCCATAGATAGAAACAGTTTGTAATTAATATTAAGCCTCTGAGTGATCATTTTATAAAAATGGCTACTGCCCAGGAGGGGCTGGGTGGGACCAAGAAACTTCAGTCTACAGCCTGTTGTTCTTGATCCTTGAGAATCTGAGTGAGGACCTCAGGGAGAGCAGTTTGACAGGACAAATGGGTCAGCTGGTGCTTTTTACTAAAATCACATTAACTCATGCATACATTAACTCTGGAGGCTGCCCTGGGAAAGCAGAATTACAATAGTCTTGTGTAGCCCTTATGATGCCTTTTTAAAAAAGAAGTCCTTGGGAAACCTTCCTTTGAGTTGCTACTCAGGGGAATCTGAGAGAGTCCCAAAATAATATAGGCTATTTCCCTCACCCCTTGGTTTCCTGCCAGTGCTTGAAGGCACAACCCTATTGCTGAAGACACCAAACACTTTGGACACAGAACTTGAAAGGACTGAACTGGAACTGACCTGGAAGACCCCTCCTTGAGGACTAGCTGTCATAGTATCTGAAAGTGCTATTCAAGCTGCCAAGAGAAAAAGGCTTCAGTAGTCTTCCCTATCCATGAAGCCTACTAATCCTAACAATGAGCAACCTGGCAATAAATCCCAAAAGATACAATAGTAGCACTTACATTGGAGGTAACTCATAGCTGTCTAATTGGACTTAAGGCCCATTCAAAGGAGAGAATTCATGCCTGGTATTGTAAATATATCCAACTACTAGTGACTGGTGGGGTCATGGACTCAAGAGGAAAAACTACTACTCTTATTTTCCTAAACAAGTGTAATTTCTAACTGTGTTCTAAATACTTATCCTTATAGCTACACATTAAGTGTAGCTCTCATAGCCATTAAAGAAGCTTCTTTTTGTGGCAAACAGACACCATTACAGAAAAATACAATTACTCAAAATGCAAAGAGCATCAGACTATGAGGTGCTCAGACCCAATTGGTACACTTACAGCGCAACCCATACACTTAAGGCTCAGAGAACATCATGGTAGAAAGATTGTAAGACCTAGAGGACTAGCATATCTATTGTGAGATAGTATCCTCTACATATGACAGGAAAGCTGTACTCATGAAATCTCAACAACTTGGTTCCCCGAATAAGACCTAAAAAGTGACAATATCAGTTGACATACCAACTCAGATGTGTTTCCCACAAGGCCCTATCTTTAGGTAAAGAGGCACAGGGAATTCATGGCTGCTAAGAGAAGGAGAATCAATCTTCTCCAGGGACAAGCTTCCTGAGAGATTATGCAGTCCCCAAGTGGTCAGCCCTAAATGCATACACAAATGAGCAATACTAAATGAACTCAGCAGGTTGTACATAAGAATACTTACATATATATATATATGTAAGTATTATATATATATATATTATATATATATATTACATAATAATATATTATTATTATTACATAATATTATTATTACATAATATATTACATAATAATATATTATTATTATTACATAATATTATTACATAATAATATATATATTACATATATATATATATGTAATAGTAATGGTTAAAGAAGAGGCCATGAATTTGAGAGGTAAGGCTAACATGTAAGGAGTTGGATGGGAGAGAGAGAGGAGTGGAAATGATGTAAACACAGTACTCATGTATGACATTCAAAACACAAAAGTTAAAGTTTCAAATATAAAATAGACAGAAGTCCTTTTGTTGGTTATGCCTCCCAAAAGCACAAGATGAGTTCATCTCTATATCTATCTCAGTGTGATGGTTATTCTTGGTTGTCAGCTTGACTATAGCTGGAACGAACTACAATCCAGAAATGGAGGGCACATCTGTGATCCAGATCTTGAGGCAGGAAGACAACATGCCTTTAATCCAGGTCTTGAGGCCAGAAGGGACATCTTTAATCTGGGCCACACCTTCTGCTGGAAGCCTATCTAAGGATACTAGAAAAAGGAAGAGTGTGCTCAATCTTCCCCTGCTTGCCCTCACCTTGTCAGCACATCCATTCCTTTGCTGGCACTGGAGCACACTTCTTCTGAATTCCAGCATGTGCAGAAGACCAGCTGAGATACCCAGTCTCATGGGACTGAGCAACTACTAAGTTCTTGGACTTCTCATTCACATTGTTGGACTGCAGCCTGTTTAAGTCATTCCAATAAATCTCCATATATGTGTGTGTATATGTATATGTATGTGTGTGTGTGTGTGTAGAAAGAGAGAGAAATTCACTCCATAAATTCTGTGACTCTAGAGAACTCTGACTAATACACTCAGCAACAGGCCTGAGTGCAGTGGCAGGTTGAGAGAGCAAGACAGACTCCATTTTAAGAAAGAACTCCATTTTAAACAGGACTTGACCAGGGGCTGAACCTGGTTCCAGTAAAAAACCACAGACAGTTCCAAGAAAAATCACAAACTGCCAGGACCCTGGTCAAGGGTGGGTTGGTAATAAGAAACTTTGGTAAACAACATCTTCAAGCTCCAAACGTCCTTGTAGCTTTCTGATAACCATTGTTGAAAACTCCTCCAGACCCCAACCAATGAATTCAAAGGTTATATACCCTCACCCAGTCATGAGATGCCAAGGCTTGGACCTCCCTGCTTGTGGGTTTTCCCTTGAAACACCCCTTACCCTGAGGGCTCAGGGCTGTTCTCCATCAGAGTGCTGGATTACGGAGCGAGCTCGAGCTTGTAATCAATAAACCTATGTGTTTGCATTGGATATCAGCTCTGTGGTGGTCTTGCTTGGGGATCTCGAGATTCAGGCACAACAAGGTAGATGAGAGAAGGTATCAGAGTCATATGAGCTGCTGAGATAACTAGCACAAGTACTCTCAGTATGGGTCACCAGGCAGGTCTAATTTTGTCATTGAATCCCACAGACGTCACAGGTCACATGCATGCTGGCCATCACAGAAAGCTCTTCAAATTGTAGGACAATTGTGATTCACAGATCAGAAGGATACAAATGCTACAAAGCATTTTTCATTGTTCATCTCATCCTAGTTTTTACAAGTTTATAGAGTAAAACAAACATGGCTTCCAGCTTCAACAATCACAGAAACATATCCAGAGCAGTGAAATGATAATCTGACCACACAGCTGGAACACAGGGCTATAACTTCACTGTTAGATTTTGCTGTGTTACAGTTTTACATGCATTATGCTAAAGATGGTATATTTATAGCCTGGCATGGTGGCACATCACCTGTAATCCCAGAATTTGGGAGTGGAGGCAAGAAGATCAAGAGTTCAAGGTCATCCAAATCCACATAGAGAACTTGAGGTCAGTGTGTGTAACAGAAGACCCTGTCTCAAAAGAGCAGAAACAAATAGCCGTGGGATTCTGTTTCTATAAATGACACAAGCTGCAAAGCATGGTTTTCAAGGAAGAAAGAAGTGTTCTTCTCTGTATTTCACATGTGGAAATGAGTTAGAGGGCTGAGGGTGGAGCTCCGTTGGGAGTGCTTGCCTACCATGAGAAAGCCCTCTCAACTCAAACCCTAGCACTGCAGAAGCTGAGTGTGTTGGCACACACCTGTAAGCATAGCCCTGAGGAGTTGGAGGCAGGAGGATCAGAAGTTCAAGGTTATGCCCATCTTCATAGAGAGTAGAGAGTTTTAGGCCAGTCTGGGCTACATGAAACACTCCCCCCTCTAAAAAAAAAATCCAAAAGTTAAAACAAAGAAAAAAGAAACTGAGTTGAACCGGAATTCTTGTGTTGGTAACAAAACAGTCCTTTTTCTTACAGAGGCATAGTATCAATTATTCATAACATATTACTACAGAATGGAAACAAGAAGAAACGATTCCCAAAGCATTATCAGTTTTTGTAAAGTGGAGTTGTGCAGTGGAAACAAAAGAAAACAAAAACTACGAAGTGTTTTATTATAGTACATCAAAAGGAAGAATTAAAAATCTAATTTTTTTCATACTATTATCTCTAAATATACATTCAATGAGTTAGCTTATGGGGCTTTGGTTTTTAAAAGAAGTTTGCTCTTAAGAGAAGGAAATGAGCCAGTTCTTAAAGTCATTTTTTTGTCTTGCTCATGATGTTTTATTTAATTTATTTTTTATTATTTTTTTATTTAAATTTTTTTTCATTTTACATACTGACAACAGTTCCCTCCCCTTCTCCCATTCCCCCACTTTCCTCCCATCCTACCCCCCATTCACTCTTCATAGGAGGTAAGGCCTCCTTTGGGTAGTAAATATTGGCTGGCATACCAAGTTGGGGCAAAACTAAGCCCTTCTTTCCTGCATCAAGGCTGAGTAAGGCATCCCACCATAGGGAATGGGCTCTAGAAAGCCAGTCCATGTACCCAGAATAGGTTCTGGTCCCATTGCCAGGGGCCCCACAAACAGATCAAGCCCCACAACTGTCACCCACATTCAGAGAGCCTAGTTTGGTCCCATGCAGGCTCCCCAGCTGTCAGTCCAGAGTCCCTGAGCTCCCAATAGCTCAGGTCAGCTGTCTCTGTGGTTTTCCCCATCATGATCTTGACCTCCTTTTCTCCTATAGTCCCTCCTCCCTCTTTTCAACTGAACTATAGGAGCTTGATCAAGTGCTTGGCTGTGGATCTCTGCATCTGCTTCCCTCAGTCACTGGATGTAGGTTCTATGATGACAATTAGGGTAGTCACCAATTTGAGTATAGAGAAAGGCTAGTTCAGGGACCCTCTCCACCATTGCTAGGAGTCTTGGCTGGGGACAGCCTTGTGAGTTCCTGGGAATTTCCCTAGCACCAGGTTTCTCCCTAAACCCATACTGACTCACTCTGTCAAAATCTCTCTTTCATTGCTCTCCCTTTTCATCCCTCCCCAAACTCAGCCAACTTGATCCCTCATGTTCCCACCCTCCATATCCTCTTCTCTACCTGCCCTCCCTCCCCCAGTTTACCCAGGAGATCTTAGCCCTTTCCCCTTCCTGGGATGATCCATGTTCCATGTATGTCCCTCTTAGGGTCCTCCTCTTTACCTAGCTTCTCTGGGGTCGTGGATTGTAGCCTGGTTATCTTTTGCTTTGCATCTAATATCCACTTACGAGAGAGTACATACCATGTTTGACTTTCTGGATCTGGTTACCTCACTCAGGATGATTTTTTTTCTAGCTCTGTCCATTTGCCTACAAATTTCATGATATCTGTAGATGAAATTCTAAACAGTCTTAGTAAATAAGAAACAAAGAGCCAAATAGAGAGTTAAAGCCTAAAGATCAGAGCAAGAGCCATGACTCCCTTTAGCTTACCACTCACTGTTGTCACTTCCTCTGAGAGAAAGACCTTCTTCCTGTGTCCTGTCTTTTTATTGCCATTCTGTTCTGCCTTCTCATTGGCTCTAAACACAACCACATGACTTCCTTGTCAGCCTGTCTATACAGACCTCCAGGTCTCTACAGCTGGTACTGGGATTAAAGGCATGTGTCACCATGCTTGGCTGTGTCCTTGAACACACAGAGATTCTGCCTGCCATGTGATCAGATTAAGGGCGTGTGCTACCACTGCCAGACTTCTGTTTAATGGCTATGACCTCTGATCTCCAGGCAACTTTATTTATTAACATACAAATAAAATCACATTTCAGTGCAAATAAAATATCAACATATTTCCCCCTTCTATTCTAGTAAAAAGAAAAAAGGAAAAAGTCATAACTAATATAAGAAAAACTATATACAATAATATATATAATATATACAAGCAATAAATACCTAAACAATGTCTAATCCATTTGCATTTGACAAACTCAGAGAAAATATTGCATTATCAATCCTATTTTTGTAAGTCCAAAATGTACCTAATTCACTTTCTATCCTAACTTATATTACTAACAGAGAACTATCTTATAATTTCTTTCAAATTTATGAACTTAGACCTCTTTAGTGAGTTTCTTTTCTGAAATTCTTAACAAGGAAAACTATAACTATAACTATCTAATCTTTAACTAACTATAACTATAACTATCTAATCTTCAACTCCCTCAGAGACCCAAGAAGGAAATAATAATACCTAAAAAAACAGGAAGTACACTTAAGCGGCTTCCAAAAAAATTGTGAGTTGACAGAAACAGCCAGCTGCCTGGACAATCACCCAAGGTTTCTCCGCAATGTTGGGGCATCATCTTCAGCCTATAGGCTTAGCATATCTGACAGATTTATTTGTAAAGTAGGATTACACAAGGCCTACAGTGCGACCTCACATTTGGTGAGAGTAATCCATGTACCAGAAACACCTGAATTCCACTGGTGTCCTGTCATGATTCAGGATTTTAAATTCTGGAAATTGTTGGTGTTTTGGAATTCAGCTTCCCAGTCTTCTTGGCTTGTGGGTGGCTTCATCTCTTTTATTGAATGCCAGTCTACCATTGAGAGGTTAGATTCTGTCAACCTAGTTACTCTTTCAAGAATAACTGTTCCAGCTATTGTTCCACCAGAAGCTATCAATCCACTGTCTGTTCAGCTGCCTTTGAAGAAAGGGGCACTGTACCTTTTCCAGATTGCAAAGGCCACTTCAAGGATGGTGCCATATTGTCCTGGCCTCAGAAGATACTGATTGTTAAAGCCACAACCACACTTGTCTTGGCAAAAATTGGTAGTCCTTTGTTTCATGTCCTGTCTGTCCATTTTGTCCTGTTTGTCAGCAGTTGATTTGCAGATACTTTGTTGTCTAGTGGCTAACTTATACCATTAACATATGCCTTTCCATTTAACCAGATATAACTTGTCAAAATGGAACATCCCCAAAGTTAGTCTTGGGGGAAGGTTTTTGTTTTTAGGAGAATAAAGACTAAGGAATCTGAAGAACACTGGACAAATGAGACATCTGAAGAAAAAGGACAAATCATCTAGAAAAGAAAATGTCCCAAGAAAAAAAGTAAAATGGCCTATTGGTATATCATCTATGAAATTTCATAAGTCTTCCTAAATATTTGTTTCTGCTCTTCTCTAAAGACATTTAACACAAATGGTCTTCTTGTAGTCCCAGCTCAATTAAAAATTAAATCTGGCTTTGGAGTTGGAGAATGGCTCTTTCCTTCTTTAAACCCAAGCATATTGTTAAAAGGAAAATGAAAACTCCCAGAGGGGCCTCAGGCAGGCCCCCACAGCAAATTCAGTTCAGACCTTTCCTGCCATCATAGAAGAAACCCCTACTTAGAGCAATTAAATAACCAAATGCCTATTTCAACAAACCAGGCTGCTCGGGCTGATAGAACAGCTGAGACAGAGAGAATAGAAAATTCAGGAGAAACCATAAAGTAAATTTTTTGGCAAACTTCTATAAATGTACAAAGACCAAAATTAACCATAAGAACAAATGATGTTTTGTTGTCTGGTCTAGTAGACACAGGTGCTGACGTGACCACAATTGCACCAGATTTGTGGCATTCAACTTGGCCTCTTCAGGAGGTAAACATTCAGCTGTTAGGGATTGGAACATTATCTCAAGTGAAACAGAGTGCAAGATGACTTGAATGTATAGGTCCAGAATGACAAAGAGAGAGGAGAACTCTGGGAAGTGGAAGGCTTAGGCAAGGAGACACTATCAGCTGCCACGATGAGAAGTAACATGTAAGATACCTGTTGCTGGAGAATTTCTCTCCAGCTCCCGCCACCAAGTCCCGCCAGTTCCAGAGCCCACTTACAAAATAAACACACAAACTCTTATATTATTTAAACTGCTTGGCCATTAGCTCAGGCCTGTCATTGTCTAGCTCTTACTCTTATATTTAGCCCATTTCTATTAATCTTTACTTTGCCACATGGCTTGTGGCTTACCGGTACTTTACATCTTCCTTGTCCTGATGGCGGCTGGCAGTGTCTCCCTCTCAGCCTTCCACTTCCCAGAATTCTTTTCCTTGTCCCGCCTATACTTCCTGCCTAGCCAATGGCCAATCAGTGATTTATTTACTGACCAATCAGCAACACACTTGACATACAGACCATCCCACAGCACTTCCCCTTTTCTTTTCTTAAAAAGGAAGGTTTTAACTTTAACATAGTAAAATTACATATAACAAAACAATTATCAAGCAAGAATTACAGATACAATATTAAAGAAGAGATCCTATCTATCTTATATTTGTGAGTTTAAGGTTTTATATCTAACTTATCTTTTATTATAACTAAGGAAAATTGTAAGTATCTAGTCTTTAACCACATCAAAGACCTCAGAAGGATATACTACTACCTGAGAAATGGAGAAGGATATAAGCAACTTTTAGGAGTCTTGTAGGGTAGACAGAGACAGCTGGCAGCCTGGACAGTCATTTAAAGTTCTCTTGTAAAGTTGGGGCATCTGTCTTCAGCCCACAGGCCTAGAGTCTCTTATTCATTTTTCTCTGTGTCCTGTAGAATGTCTGGCAGTTTTCTCTGCAAAGCAGGAACCTGAAGGACCATTTTGTCAAGCAAAGTTCAGTGGTCACCTTTGTATGGGTCCTGCATGTCCAGTTGATCAGGCAGTCCAGGCAAGAACAGTTTCTTGCCCAAATGGCTATTTTTGTCAAGGTGAAGGTAAACTCCGTATGGAGTGTCTTCGATGCCCATCCTCCTCTCTGAAGTAAATCGGTGCTGTCAGGAGCAGACATGTCTCACTGTCCAGAAAGTCTAAATTTTTAAAACATTTTAAATGCCATATTCTGTAGGTCTTTGAAGTGTTTGAAGACTACCTATCTATCTGAAATATAACTATGTATACCTAGAAGACTTAACTAACATGGCTACAAATATGATTATCATAGATGACTAATTATTAATCTATTTTTTAATTATCCATTATAATTTTAAATGAGTTACATAAACATAATACCTCAAACAAGAATAGAAATATATATACAGTATAACAAAATTAAGTTTAAATTTGTATCAATAAACTAAAATCTATAGCAATGTAAAACATTTTAAACAAGTTGTTACTCTTTAAAAGTAGGTTCATTAATCTACCCTTTCATCCTATCATATCTAAACTATCCCCTTTTTTTCTTTAGAAAGAGATTGTATTTATAATCAACCTGCTTTAAATAAAAATATTGGTTTTTGTCTGTCCCACACCAGAGGGCTCTTCTGATTTGGGACATAAGAATCTCTTAACCATTTTTTTTTTTTTGAGCAATATGTCTGGGTTTAGAGGGGGAGTGAGCCAATTCCATCTCTAAAGCCAGCTTGGTATATTTGGGAATTTGGGCGTAGCTTCTCTTACTACTTCCTGCTGGAGGGGGGCGCTGTATCTTATGGGGACACGAAGAAAATTTTAGGATCATGGAGTAGTCCATGAGGCTGTATCGTCTGAGCCAGTTGCCTTGGAACCATTCTGGATGTTGAGTCATCTGGGCCATGGTGTCATTGGAGACCTTTCAGGGGGTCTTGGCTGGTCAAACCTGATGTATCTTAATCTGGAACAAATCCATAGTCTCTGGCTTTCTGTGGAAACAAGAGCAGAGACTCTTTTCCAAAGCAACATATCCTTATATCCAAATTTTGAAGTCAAGATATCTTTAAAATATGCATATTGGTTTAACTCAGCTTCCTTTACAATCAAATATCTCTCTGCAGTTAAGAATCCCAAAGACAACACAATCCAGATTCTCTGTGTAATATTCATCTTTACGTGGCTTATTTTTATACTACCTTTACTGTCTCTTTAAAGACTTTATTTTTTAAAACTATGTATTTGTTTCTATAACTCTATATATCACCTTTTTTTTTTTTGTCTCTTTCAAGCCTACATATCTTTTACACACATTGTAAACTATTACATCTGAATCTGTCTTATTGTGAATCTCTTGCCTTAAACTGCAGCAGCTGTGGCTGCTGGCTCCGCCCACCTCAGCTTCCCAACATGGCTACATTTACCACCAGCTCTGGGAGCTATCGTGAGTCTATGCTTTTATCCAAGCAGCGTGTAGCCCAAAAACCTCTTTTTTTGTTTTGTACCTGCAAAGGCTAAATCTACCACGCAGCTTAATGTGCCACTTGCAGAGGCCTTATTCCCGCCATACTGCAGGTCGAGCATGCACGCCAGGAACCCGCCAGTAGCTCAAACCGGCAGCTGCCGCTCATTTGAGAGAGACAATTAGGAACTGTTTTTAGCTCCGTTTTAGAATCTTTTTTCTCAGTTTTTAGGTGGAAACTCTTGCCACCACGTTGGACGCCATTTGTTGCTGGAGAATTTCTCTCCAGCTCCCGCCACCAAGTCCCGCCAGTTCCAGAGCCCACTTACAAAATAAACACACAAACTCTTATATTATTTAAACTGCTTGGCCATTAGCTCAGGCCTGTCATTGTCTAGCTCTTACTCTTATATTTAGCCCATTTCTATTAATCTTTACTTTGCCACATGGCTTGTGGCTTACCGGTACTTTACATCTTCCTTGTCCTGATGGCGGCTGGCAGTGTCTCCCTCTCAGCCTTCCACTTCCCAGAATTCTTTTCCTTGTCCCGCCTATACTTCCTGCCTAGCCAATGGCCAATCAGTGATTTATTTACTGACCAATCAGCAACACACTTGACATACAGACCATCCCACAGCAGATACCGGTAAGCCACAAGCCACATGGCAAGGTATAGATTTATAGAAATGGGTTAATTTAAGATATAAGAACTAAATAGCAAGAAGCCTGTCATGGCCATAAGTTCATAAGTAATATAAGCGTCTGAGTGATTATTTTATAAGTGGGCTGTGGTACTGTGGGGGCTTGGTGGGACCCAGAGAGAAACTCTCCAGTTACAGATGTCATTGCTTTTTACTGCTGCGTAATACTCCATTGTGCAAATGTACCACATTTCCTTTATCTGTTCTTTGGTTGAGGTGCATCTAGTTGTTTCCAGGTTGTGGGTATTATGAATAATGCTGCTATGAACATAGTTTAACAAGTGTCCTTCTGGTATGGTTGAGCATCTTTTGAGTATGCCCAGACTGGTACTGCTGGGTCTTGGGGTAGATTGATTCCCAGTTTTCTGAGATACCACCATACTGATTTCCAGAGAGACTGTACAAGATTGCAAACTCCCACCAACAGTGGAGGAGTGTTCCCCTTTCTCCATATCCTCTCCAATATAAGCTGTCATCAGTGTTTTTGATCTTAGCCATTCTGACAGGTGTAAGATGGTATCTCAGAGTCATTTTGATGGCTAAGGATTTTGAACATTTTCTTAAATGTCTTTTGGATATTTGAGAATCTTCTATTGAGAATTCTCTATTTAGATATGCACCCCATTTTTTTTAATTGGATTATTTGGCATTTTGATATCTAGTTTCTTGAGTTCTTTGTAAATTTTGGAGATCATCTCTCTCCAGATGTTGAGTTGGTAAAGATCTTTTCCCATTCGGTAGGCTGCCATTTTGTCTTATTGACCATTTCCTTTGCCTTACAGAAACTTCTCAGTTTCAGGAGGTCTCATTTATTAATTGTTGCTCTCAGTGTCTGTACTATTAGTATTATATTTAGGAAGTGGTCTCCTGTGCTAATGCATTCAAAGCTACTTCCCACTTTCTCTTCTATCAGGTTCAGATTACCTGGATTTATGTTGAGCTGTTTGAACTACTTGTATTTAGTTTTGTGCATGGCAATAGACATGAATCTATTTGCATATGTTGACATCTAATTATGCCAGCACCATTTTTGAAAATGTTTTCTTTTTTCATTGTACAATTTTGGCTTCTCTTAAAGCCATTATTTTTTTAAGTGCTTTCTTAACCACAGAATCTATCAGCTCAATAAAGACATTTAAAATCCAAAAGAAAACTTTTGAGCAGAGTCACATGACCTAGAGGAAAGCATGCTTACCAGCAGAGCAGGACAAAGGTCTCCAGAGTGCTCAACAAAACAGCAGCCACTTACTTCAGATCTCTGTGTGTTTATATTTTAGGTTAAGAAAAAATATTCCTGTCATCCTGAGAGAAATGTCTACTAGGTTCCGAAACAACTAAGTTACTATCTCCCTTTTGCTTCCAATTAAAATTTGTGCATGTGATTGTTGTTCTGCAGAGACAACCTGTGCCTTCCACCTTCCCTGTAGTGTTAGAGTAGCTTCAGGCTTGGCTAAAGATTCCCATCAGGACTGTTTGCAGAGCTTTCAACTCCATTCAAATAAAAATGGCATTAAAATCTATAGTTTTTGACACTGCAAATGCTCTGCAGTTATCACCCATCCAAATAGACGCCAGGCAGAACCATTTAAAGAAACAGCAGCTACTGTTGGATAAGGCTGAGTGACAGCTGATAGAAATAGCTCCATTATTTACATTTCTCTCCTACAACAGTCCAAAAAAATGAACAAGGAAGTATTCCACGTTGTCTGGTTGGCTTTTGTGCCACATGAAAGGCTTGTTGCCAGCCTTAGTCAGATCAGCCATCTGAAGAATGACTTCACAACCCAAACCAATTAGTAGAAACACCCTCGGTCAAGTCATTGAAACCACAATTCAGACTTTTGATTAAGAATAGAGTCATCAGGTCAATAACAGCATCACAGATTAATAACAGCATCTCAGATTCATTCATGCATCAGCTCCTGACATGGAGAGCATTCCAAAAGAGGGGGCAACTAACTCTGAGCAAATAAAGGCAGTGCTTAGCAGGATAAAGGTAAAAGAGAGATAGCAGACTAAGTAAGAGTAGATAAGGGAAAAGCTTATTGGAAAATAAGGGAGAATGAGATAAAATGTAATGGAGTAAGATGGTGAAGAGAGTGATACACTAAACAGGGAAAAACCTAGATCTATCATTGCTCTTCTCATTCTGCAAGAGTGGTACCAAAAAATGCTCTCTTGATGAGGTTTGCCTCTATCAGCAATTTTAATATGTGATGTGCATATGATGAGAAAGCTTGACAAGATTAACACTCACACACACACATAGACACACTAAAGAACCAACCCTGTTCAGAAGGCAATCTATAAAGGAACTGACTTGCTGGAGACCTCATTCTGGATATCAGAAACCAAATAACAAACAGCATACTCACCAGCATGTTCAGTCTCTGTCTCTCATGAACACTGAGGGAGAATATTTAAATTTCTAATTTTTAATGGACACAATAATTGCACATACTTGTGGGATACCATAAGGCATGTTAGTGAATGTCTGCAATGTATAACAATCAATGGGGATTGGCATGTTCATCATTTCTCCCTCTCTCTCCCTCCCCCTTTCTCTCTCTCTCTCTCTCTCTCTCTCTCTCTCTCTCTCTCTCTCTCTCTCTCTCTCTCTCTCTGTTTGTGTGTATACATACATAAATGTGTTTGTGCATATATGAGGGGCACAGGCAGGTGCAAGCATGTAGAGACCAAAGCCAATGTTAGATTTCTTCCTTGCTTGCCACTTTTTTTTAAACAAGGTCTCTCACCAGACTCAGTCAAACTGGCTAACCAGAAAATCCTTGAAATATTCCTCTCTGCCTCCTAAGCACTGGGATTATGAGCATGCACTGCTATGCCCAGGATTTTTTTTTTGTTTTTTTTTTTCACATGTGTCGGGGACTTGAATTTGCATCCTCTCACTTGTAAAGGAAATCATCTCCCCAGAGTACCATGCATGAAGCCCTCTAGACTCAATCCCCAGCACTGCACCAACTGAGTGTCTTGACACATGCTTGCAATCCCAGCCCTGGGGCAGTGGAGGCAGGAGGATCAAAAGTTCAAGTTCATTTCTTTGTGTAGGTAACGTGCCAAATCCTCTATACTATTCTGAAGGACTTGTTCTCATTGTACTTACATTGCTGTACCATAGTGTGGTGATATTTTATTTGTATGTTAATAAATAAAGTTTGCCTGGAGATTAGAGGACATAACCAGCCATAAACAAAAGTCAGGCAGTGGTAGCACACGCTCTTAATCCAATCACATGGCAAGCAGAGTCTCTGTGTGTTCAAGGACACACAACTTTAATCCCAGTACCAACCATAGAGGCCTGGAGGTCTGTACAGACAGGCAGTGACAAGGATGTGAGGTAGCTGGGCTAAGAGACAATGAGAAGGCAGAACAGCAAGGCAATAAAAGTACAGGTTAGACAGAAAGAAGCTCTCTTTTGGGAAGCTAGGGCTGCATGGTGAGCTAAGGTTATCTAGTAGCTATTCCTATTTCTCTGATCTCTATGGCTTTCACCCCTGTATTTGGCTCTGTGTTTCTTATTTAATAAGACTGTTTAGAAATTTGTCTACACCATAGAATATCAGAAGCTACTCCTCCTATCCAACCACTCTTGTACCCACTTACCATCCCCTCTTCAGTGAGGCCCCGCCTTGCCCAGGCTTTTCTGTTACCCTAGTCTCCTCTTCAATGTAGCATCCTCCTTAGTTTCCACATGTAAGAACATGTGCTGTTTACCTCTCTGTGTGACTTTGTTTCATGATATCCACTCTTTTCACTCTTTCTTATGACTGAATAGTATTCCTCCATGTATACATCCCACACTCTGATTGTATCCCTTCGCTGTTGATGGACACCTTGGTTGATTTGCATCCTGGCTGCTGTCAGTTGTGCTACAGTAAACATGGGTGTGCAGGGATCTTGCCATCTGCTGATTCCCTTTTCTTTGACTGCATGCCTAACACAGCAATTGCAGGATCAATTTATAGTTTTGTGAGAATATGCCACATTATTTTCCACAATGGCTGTACTAATTTACATCCCTACCAGCAATACATGAGAGTTTCTCTATACCCAGTATTTGTTAAAGTTTTTTTTTTTTAATGATATTCAGTCTAACTGGGGTGAGTTGACATCTCATTATAGTTTGACATTTCCCTGATAATTAGGAGTGTTGAGATTTTTTTCATACATTTATTGGTCATTTTTCATATCTTCTTTTGAGAAATGTCTATTTAGATGAGTTGTTCATTTTAATTGGATTGTTTGCTTGTTTTTGCCATTGATTGAGTTCTTTATATATAATTGATATTAAGGCCCTGTCAAATTAATATTTTTTCCAAATATTATTTTTTAATCAGAATTTTCAAAGCACCTACATAGTGAGGGAAGATGTATAAAATGTGGTTGAGAATGATATTGCCTCTATTATAGACCTAAAAACCACAATCAAATGTCTTATGCAGAGAATATGAAGTTATATATTTTACATATATATATATACATATGAAGACACACAGATAAATGATAGATAAGTATATACACAGGTGGTTGATAGTTCTTAGAGAAATGATAGGTAGATAGAGATGATAGATGGTAGATTCAGTTTGATAGATTTAGTTAGGTAGATGATAGATATTAGCTTTATAAATGATTGATAGATTTATATAGATGTTAGATGATTAATAGAGATGAATAGATGACAGAGAGAGGGTAGATGGGTAGGTGATAGACAAATGATGAGATAGATAGACAGACAGATAGATAGATAGATAGATAGATAGATAGATAGATAGATGATAGATAGATAGATAGATGATAGATTTGCTAAAGCACCTTGACAGAGGAGGGTTCATGGGGAATGAATGCCCAGATCTCCCTGGCAAGGGAAAATAGAAGAGATTTTGTCAACGGGCTGAGGATGGGTGGGGCTGAGAAGGTGAGTGATCAGGTTAGGGAGGGACAGAGGGGGAGAGTACTGAAACAGACCGATGGAAAGGGGGCAACATTTCAGGGTCAGGCAAAAACCTGGCAAAAGAGAATCTCCCAGGAATCTACAAGGAAGACCTCAGCTGAAGACTCCTAGCAATAATGGATATGTAGCCTGAACTGGCCATCTCCTGTGACCAGATTGGTGCCTAGCCCAACTGTCATCAGTGAGGCTTCATCCCGCAAATGATGGAGACAGATGCAGACTCTCGGCCAAGCATTAGGCAGAGTTTTGGGAATCCTACAGAAGAGGGGGATAAAAGATTGTAGGAAACAGAGGGGTCAAGGCTACCACAAGAAAACTCACATAATCAATTAACCTGGGCTCTCAGGAGCTCACAAAAGACTGAACTGACAACCATGGAGCCTGCACGGGACTGACCTAGGCCCTCTACATGTAAGTTATAGTTGTGTAACTTGGTCCTCTTGTGGGACCCCTAACCATATGAAAAGGGTCTGTCTCCAATTTTTTTACTGTTTTTTGGGGACCCAACCCCTCATACTGTGTTACCTTGCCCAGACGTAATACACAGGGAGGTGCCTCGTCTTACCCCAACTTGATATGCCACGTTTTGTTAATGCTTGGTAGGAGACCCACCCTTTCCCAAACAGAAGCAGTATGGGGGGGGTGCAGAGAATAGAGAGGGGGTGGAGGGAGGGGCTTGGAGGAGAGGAGGGAGAGATTGCAGCTGGGATGTTAAATAAATAAATAAATAAATAAATAAATAAATAAATAAATAAATAAATGTATTATTAAATAAAAAAGCACCTTGATAGTTAATATTCAAAGTAGATTATTTCCAAACAGGCAACACTGCCCATGTCCATTTGCCCATCTGGAAATGTTTTCTTTCTATTGTTTCTTTCTTTTTTTTTTTTTTTTTTTTTTTTACTGGCCTTTAAAATAGTGGTTCACGACCTTCCTAATCCTGTGACCCTTTAATACAGTTCCTCATGTTGTGGTGACCCACAACCATAAAATTATTTTTGTTGTTACTTCAAAATTGTAATTTTACTACTGTTGTGAATAGTAATGCAGAATATCTGATGTGTGACCCCTGTGAAAGGGTTGTTCAACTCCCAAAGGGGTTGCAACCCATAGGTTGAAAACCACTGCTTAAAAGGGATGGATACATCTTCAGGGTAACCATTACTATCAAGTCTACCACCATGTTTTCGAATTCCTTTCATTTAGTGTGTCCTAGTTAGCACTGATTGTCAACTTTTCAAAGCCTACAGACATCTAGTAGGAGAACCTTGGTTGAGGAGTTGCCTAAATCAGATTAGCCTTTGGGCATGTCTGTGTGGGGTTACCTTGGCTACTAATTGGTGTTGGCAGGCCAAGCCCACTGTGGGTGGCACCATGCCTAGGCAGCTAATCTTGGGTTGTATAAAAAAGCTAGTTAAGCACGAACTTATAGCAAGTCAGAGAGCAAGCATGGTCTCTGCTCCAAGTTCTTGCCTTGAGTTCCTATCTTGACTTCCTTGGTGAGAGACAATGATCTGGAAGCATACGACAAATAAATATTTCTCCCTTGACTTGCTTTTAGTCAGAGTGTTTTACCATAGCAACAAAAAAGGCAACAAGGGCAATGTTTAACGAGGTGCAAGAGACGGACAGATTGTGAGTAATAGTTTAGCACTGCCCTGTAATCAAATGTTTTCTCTGGTCCCACCCCACCCCACAGTCCTACAGTTGGTTATAAAATAATCACTTATATTAAAATTATATAAAATAATTAATATAAGAGGCATATATATATTTTTTTTTCTTTGGTTTTTCGAGACAGGGTTTGTCTGTGTAGCTTTGCGCCTCTCCTGGAACTCACTTGGTAGCCAGGCTGGCCTCAAACTCACAGAGATCCGCCTGGCTCTGCCTCCCGAGTGCTGGGATTAAAGGCATGCGCCACCACCGCCCGGTGAGGCTTATATTAACTATAACTGCTCGGCCATTAGCTCGGGCTCATTACTGACTAGCTCTTTCACTTAAATTAACCCTTAATTCATATCTATGTTTAGCCATGTGGCTTGGTACCTTTTCTCAGTTTTGCCTTTTTATCTTGCTTCCTCTGTGTCTGGCTGGCAACTCCTCACTCCACCCTTCCTCTTCCCAAACAAGAGGAGAGAGATGGCTCAGCAGTTAAGAGCACTGACTGATGTCCCAGAGGACCCATGTTCCATTCTCAGCACCTGTATGAATTCCGTCTATCTGATCTTGCCCAGAAGCCACCACATGACCCCTCTCTTCTCTCCTAACACAGGAAAACTTCCAACTACACTGCCCTGTCTTCAAAAATCAGTGAGAGGTGGGATTACCCATCATAAGAATAACACTGTTCCATCTGAGCATGGTGAAGCATGCCTTTAGTTCCAGAACTTGTAAGGCAGAGGCAGGTACATCTCTGAGTTCAGGTTACCCTGGTCTACAGAGTGGATTCCAGGACAGCCAGAGCTACACAGGGAAACCTGTCTCAACAACAACAACAGTAACAACAACAATAATCATCATCATCATCATCATCATCATCATCATTAATACCATGCTTCACAAAAGCTGGGGAAATGCAAACTTGTACAGCCACTTTGGAAATCAGTGTGGTGGTTTCTCAGAAATTTGGAAATCAATCTTCCTCAAAATCCAGCTTATACCACTTTTAGGCATATACCCAAGGAATGCTCAATCATACCACAGGAACACCTGCTCAGCTATGTTCATAGCAGCATTATTTGTAGTAGCCCGAAAGTGGAAACAACCTAGATGCCCCTCAACTGAAGAATGGATAAAAAAAATATGGTGCATATACACAATGGAGTACTACTCAGCAGAGAAAAATAATGACATCACGAAACTTGAGGGTAAATGGGTGGAACTAGAAAATATCCTGAGTGAGGTAACCTAGACTCAGAAGGACAAACATGGTATGTACCCACTCATAAGTGAATACTAGATGTAAAGCAAATGATAACCAGACAACAACCCAGACTCCAGAGAAGCTAGCTAACCAGGAAGACCCAAAGAGGGATGCATGGATCACCCTGAGAAGGGGAAATAGATGAAATCTCCATGAGTGAAATGGGGGTGGAGGGTAGGGGACAGGGGATGAGAGCATAAGGGAATGAGATGTTTGAGCTGGAACAGGGATGGTGTGGGAAAGCAATGAGAAAGATACCATGATGGAGGAAGATATCATGGGGACAGAGAGAAACCCGGTGCTAGGGAAGTTGCCAGGAATCCCCAAGGATGACCCTAGCTTTAGACTACTAGAAATAGTGGAGAGGGTGCCTGAACTGAACTGGCTTGTCCCAGTGATCAGATCAGTGAATACCCTAACTGTCATCACAGAGCTTCTCTCCAATGAGTGATGGAGGCAGATGCAGAGATCCACAGCCAAACACCAGGCAGAGCTCCAGGAGTCCAGTCAAAAAGGGATTCTATGAGCAAGTGCATCATGGTCATGATGGGGAAACCTGCAGAGATGACCAAACCAAACTAGTGGGAACTCATGAAAGTTGGATCAATGGCTATGGAGCCTGCATGGGACTGGACTAGGCCCTCTGTATGATGAGACAATTGTGTAGCTTGATTTGCTGGGAGGGCCTCCTGGCGGTAGGATCAGAATCGATCCCTGGTGCATGAGTGGGCTTTTTGGAGCCCACTACCTATGATGTGCAGCCTTGAGGCAGGGGGAAAGACTTGGACTTGCCTCTACTGGATGTGCCTCCCCCTGGGAGGCCTTGCCTTCTTGTGGGGGGAATGGGGGTGGTCTTTGGGGGAAGGTTGGGGGTTTGGGGGGGAAGAGGGAGAACTGTAATTGGTGTGTAAAATGAAAAAAAAATGTTGAGGAATCTGATCTTCTGCCCTTTTTTTTTCAAACTATTTTCTCTGTATCAAAGGAGCAAGACAAGTACTAACTCTGAATGGAAATGCCTCTCACTCTGTGCAAGGGCCTAAGTTCCTCCCATAGGCTCTCTCAGCCCAGCTCCTCCATATCAAAAGAGCAAGCTCTTCGAACAGCATTCCTGTCACTTCTCCCCCAGATGACACTGGGGCTGACAACAAAAATGAGATGATTCCTTTCTGCAGAGACCTTGGGTCAGCCCCTGCAGACAGACCCAGCCTATGACTAAGACCAGACAAAGCTTTCTAGACTGTCTGGAACCTGCCAGGCCCAGCATGTGAAGGTGGCTGGTTCCAGTTTCCAATTCAAACATCGTCAATCCCCGTGTCAAATTATCCTTGGCCGTTCTCAGAGGCAAACCCCGCAGTTCTGGCTGAAGAATTCTAACCTACTTACTGGGGTTTCAGTCTGCTATTTAATTCTCACTGTATGAGGGCAACGTATGAGCATTCTCAGCATCAACCCTGGAAAAGTATCACCTAGAACCTTCTGCATCAAGTCATGTATTTTCCACATCCTTCAGGGTTCCAACTCCATAAGGAAGTGTCCAGTCAGTTTTTAATCAAGATGCTCTTTCTACTAACTTCTACAACACTGAACCTGTGAATCAATAAAATGAGCTAGAAGTAGTTCTGCTTCTAAAAGTGCTTATGGTAATTTCTTGCACCCCAAAAACCACACATAAATAAATAATCTATAAATAATGTTCAATTCCACTCAGTGTAGGAAAAAGATAAAAATTAAAATGAGTTTATCATTGGCCTGTGTGCTAGCAGTTGCTTTTCTGTTGCTGTGATAACAACGCCATGCCCAGAAGCAACTTATAGATGAAAGGGTTTGTTTTGGCTTATGGTTCCAAAGACCTAAGAGTCCATCATGGCGGGGGATGGGGGGGGAAGAGGGGGCGGTATAGCAGCGAGATGCAGGCATAGCATCAAGAAACAGGCATGGCAGCAGTATCAGGAAGTTGAGAGCTCACATCCTCAACCACAAGCACAGACAGAGTCAACCTGGAAGTAGTACAAGGCTTTTCATCTCAAAGTCTGCCCCAAGTGCTCCCTCCAGCAAGACCATACCCACACCACCTAAACATCCCCCCAAAAGCACCACCAACAGGGCATCAAGTGTTCGAATGCCTGAAGCTATGGGAGATGTTTCTCATTCAAACCGCCATAGCCATAAAATGCTGTGGGATATTCTCTATGCTGTGAAGGTATTGCTGTGATTGATTGATAAATAGAACGATGATTGGCCAGTAGCCAGGCAGGAAGTATAGGTGGGAATAGCAGGGAGGAGAACTGGGGGAACAGGAAGATGGGGTCGGAGAGACACTGCCACCCACCACGAGGAGAAGCAACCTGTTGAGAAACTGGTAAGCCACAAGCCATGTGGCAAGGTATATATTTATAGAAATGAGTTAATTTAAGATATAAGAAGAGATAACAAGAAGCCTGCCTTGGCCATACAGTTTATAAGTAATATAAGCATCAGAGTGATTATTTTATAAGTGGGCTGCGGGACTGCAGGGTCTTGGCAGGACCCGGAGAGAAACTCTCCAGCTACAATAAAACTTTTTTTTTTTAGATTCATTTATTTATTATGTATACAGTATTCTGTCTGCCCGTATCTCTGCAGGCCAGAAGAGGGCACCAGATCTCATTACAGATGGTTGTGAGCCACCATGTGGTTGCTAGGAATTGAACTCAGGACCTTTGGAAGAGCAAGCAGTGCTCTTAACCTCTAAGCCACCTCTCCAGCCCGACAATAAAACTTTTAAAAAGTTAACTAATGATAGATTTAAAGTTATATTTTTAACTGTGAAAGCCAGTGAACAAATGATAAAATGTGCATTGTCATTTCCTACGTTAGCCAACCAAAGGGAATCTGACCACAACACTAGGGTGAGGGATGGCTCAGTTTGTAAAGAGCTTACCATGCAGGGATGAGAACCTGGATTCCATTCTCCCGAATCTACATAAAGCCAAAGCCAATACCACATCTTTACAAACCCTGCCCTGTTATGGCAAGATGAGTGTTGGAAACAGGTTATCCCTAAAATGTCATGAGCCAGCACACCAGGCACACACAGAGATGAACAACAAAAGAAATCCTGTGCCAAACAAGATGGCTGACAAGGGCAGACACTCATGGTTGTCCTCTGACCTCTAAACGTGCTCCATGGAATGTGTGCACCTGAATTCATGCACACAAACATGCACACACACACACAAAGACACTTTTTAAAAGGTACTCACCTCCTTTTCCTTCAATTCTCACTGATCTTCATCAAATGTAAGTTCTGCTAATTCACATACTCCTGCCTTCTCAGGCAGGATGACTTAATGACCTAATGTAGTTACCAAAAACTAAAGAAAAATGGTTAATTTTTTTCTTTGTCCTTTAAGGAAGTAGAGGGCTCAGGCTGTAGTTTGATGGGAAAGTATTTGCTTAGTATTCATGGAGTCCAGGGTGTGATTGCCAACACTCATCAATTTTAAAAGAAGAAAAGAAAAATACCAGATATAGATTAAACTTATCACCACCAAAGGAAAACGCTGTTAGTCGAATTTATACAGGTTGGTGATGAACCACACATAATTCTTGAGTCTCTGGGTTGTCTCATGGGCCTCCCTAACCACTGTTTTTCAACTTTTTTTAATGTGTATGTGTGTGTACATGTGTGTGAGTGTATGTATGAACATCATGTGTGTTCATGAACCTGAAGCAATTAGAAAAGGGCTCAGAGCCCCAGAAGTGGAGTTACAGGTGGTTGTGAGCCCCCGTGTGGGTGCTAGGAATCTATGCTCGCCCTCTGCAAGAGAAGTCAGTGCTCTGACTGTTGAGCCATCTTCCCAGCCTGTTATAAAAGCCTCATTACCTAGAATCACAAAACACAGCTAAGTCATTGGCAGCCCAACTTAATGACACACAAAGACTGCTGTTAAAAAGGGGTGTGTGCCCCCAATTTATTCTGTTCCTTTTAAGCAAGTAAAAATTCCTCTTTGGATTTGAGTTAGCAAAAAGAGAGCCACTGGAGTTCACTGTAGCCAGGAGTACAGACACTGTCAGGGTTGAACAAGCACGGCACTGGGCGGCTGTATACACGGCAGGAAGGGAGGAGACTGAGAGAAACAGAACAGACAGGGAATGGTTTGCAGTCTCTCACTGTCTAAACTTCAGGGTGTGCAGATTTGAAGCCATCGATCAAGGGAATCATCTGGCAAAGAGACCGTGTGTGTGTGTGTGTGTGTGTGTGTGTGTGTGTGTGTGTGTATGTGAGTGTGTGTATGTGTGTGTGTATGTGATGTGGTGCATGTCTGTGTGTGTGTCTGTGTGTGTATGTGTATGTGTGTGTATGTGTGTATGTGGTGTGGTGTGTGTCTGTGTGTGTGTGTCTGTGTGGTGTGGTGTGTGTATGTGGTGTGGTGTGTGTATGTGGTGTGGTGTGTGTCTGTGTATGTGTATGTGTGTGTGTATGTGGTGTGGTGTGTGTCTGTGTGTGTATATGTGTATGTGTGTGTGTGTATGTGTGTGTGTATGTGGTGTGGTGTGTGTCTGTGTGTGTGTGTGTGTGTCTGTGTGGTGTGGTGTGTGTGTGTGTATGGTGATATTTTATTTGTGCTGAAATGTGATTTTATTTGTATGTTAATAAATAAAGTTTGCCTGGAGATCCGAGGTCATAGTGAGCCATAAGCAGAGTTAGGCGGTGGTAGCACACGCCCTTAATCTGATCACACGGCAGGCAGAGTCTCTGTATGGTCAAGGACACAACCAAGTGTGGTAACCCAAACTTTTAATCTTAGTACCAACCATAGAGACCTGGAGGTCTGAATAGACAGGCAGTGACGAGGAAGTCATGTGGTTGGGTTTAAAGCCAATGAGAAGGCAGAACAGAATGGCAATAAAAAGACAAGTCAGACAGGAAGAAACTCTCTCTCTCGGGGGAAGCTACTGCTGGTGGTAAGCTAAAACTAGGTGGCTCTTGCTCTGATCTCTTTGGCTTTAACTCTGTATTTGGCTTTATGTTTCTTATTTAATAAGACTGTTTAGATATTTCTGTGTGTGTGTGTGTGTGTGTGTGTGTGTGTGTGTGTGTGTGTCACGCGCGCGCGCAAATATAAGACAGAAAAGAAGATTCTGGAGAATGAATTCTCACTTTCTTTGCGCAGGATATCTCTTAACTGCCAGCAAAGCTGAACTCTCCTAACTATAAGAGAAACAGAAAAGAAATAACACAAGCAACTGCTAAATGGCTGAACCATGAAGACTTAGCTGAACTTGTTTGATCTACAAGAAAGAGAATTCCACAAAAAAAAAATATTTAAAGAGATAATGGTTGAAAAATACCCCAAACTGATTAAATGCTTCTAGAAATAAATTCGGGAAACCAAATGAGCTCTCATTAGAACATGAAGAAAATTAGATCATGGTGTAATTTCACATGACAGAGAAGCATAGAAGATCTGAGAGTCACTAAGGAGAAAGGAAAAATTATTTTCTTTTGTTTGTTTGTTTGTTTGTTTGTTTGGAGAAAGGATTTCTCTGTGTAGCCCTGTCTATCCTAGAATTCATTCTGTGGACCAGCCTGGCCTCAAACTCAGAGATCCACCTGCCTCTGCCTCCTAAATGCTGAGATTAAAGGTGTGTGCCACCACCACTCAGCGAGAAAAACTATTTTATATTGGAAAGCATTTGACCGGCACTTGACTTCTCAGTAACACTGACATAATCCAGAAGACAGTGTATCCCTGCATTTTCAAATTACCATAGAAGCTATCAGACTACCAATAGCTTTATAAATAAGAAAACTGTGTCAACTGTCTCTAATTGATAACCACCCGCAAATGGAAATGTAGTTTCCTCCAAGGGAGTCTCACTGGGAAAACACAATAAGGGAAGGTACATGCCCAGTGGTAGATGCCAAAAGAAAACCAACGCAACAGCATCTTTGGAGGTTCCTTGTCTCATAATGTTGTCAAGCCCTTTTCTTTTCTTTTTCCTTTTTTCTTTTTCCTTTTTTTTTTTTAGTCCTACAGGTCATTTGTGCATATTTTATATGACTTCTTGTTTTGTTTTTATGGATTCTTGACCATGGGAACCAGTGACTCTCTGCATCTATATCTGTTTCTTGTGCCTTTTCTTAGACTCTTTTTCTTTTGTTTGATTTCTCCTAGTCTGATCTATTTGTTTTTGCTTTATCTTATTATATTTTATTTTATTATTATCCTTTAAATGACTGCTTATTTTCTAATGAGAGACAGAAAGGGGTGGATCTGAGTGGGAGGGGAGGTGTGGAGGAACTGGAAGGAGTAGAGAGAGATGAAACTCTAATCAGGATATATTACAAGAAAAAAATCTATTTTTCAATAAAAGAAAAAAATGTCTTTCCAAGAAAAGATTATAAGTTAGAGTTTTAATATATCCCTACTAAAATTTTAAATGATTTGATTCAAAGTCAAAAGAAAAGATTTAGAAAAAAATATTAGAGAAGAAATAAATGAAATGTAAGAAATGCCAAGTAAAAGCTGGGCATGGTGGCACACATCTGTGATCCCAGCACAAGAGATGTGAGGCAGGAGGATCGTGAGTATGAAGCCAGCCTAGGCTACACAGTAAAAAAAAGTTCTCAAGAGTAATCAAGTAAATAAACAAATACTGAGAAAAGTAAAAAAATAAAACAGTGAGATCCAAGGAAAACTGACCAAAAGAAATATCACTTGGTGGTTGAGTTTATAAAGTATAATGGAATCATATGGGAAGAAAAGCTGTTCATTAAATGCAAATTTTTTGTGATTAGCGTGCACATTAAAGTTTTTAAGTAACAAAACATATAGCTTTCAAGCCACTAGAGGAAGAAAATGGAACAAATTCAATGCTTAAACTATGTGACTTAATCCAGGAGGTGAGAAAGAAAAAAGCAAAATGTCACATAGGGACAACTGTGATTGCAAACGGAATAAGCTTAACTGAATGTGTGCTGACTATCACCTCTGCTCACACTCCGCTGTTAGGAATTTAGTAAGCACTCACCATTCAGCCTAAAACGCAGCATCGTCCACAAAACTGCCAGGGGTGACTAGTACCCAGAGCCCAGGTGCACAGGCCAGGACAGCTCAGTGGCCACTGCCAGGAAGCTGCTGTCCCTCCCAGACTGAACAGCCTCTTAGGGCCTCCACTCAGGCTGGCACAGCAGGGGAGAGGGATCCAGAGCAGCTTGGGCGGTGAAAACTGGGCGGAAGCACCACGTGGGAGCCTGAGATTGAGACCGTCCATAGGTGGCTTGGAGAAGGAATCACGGCTGGTGTTTGCCCTCACTGTGTAAAATTGACCAGGAAAAAGAAAAGATCACCAGGCACAAAAAGGTAAACACACGTAACTGAGGCCTTGCGTACCCCTCAGAGCCTCAATGACAAGAAGTCCACATGGAAAGGCCATTACCAAAACACCAAAGATGGAGCTGGAGCTGTAACTGGAGAAAGGTGAGCTTGCTCACAAGACTCCTCTCAACCAGAAGCACACTGCAACTCAGCCTCTTGGAGACACTGAGATTAGCTCAGCTCTCTTTCAACTTCCAGAACCAGCTAGTGAAGCTGAAGAGGAGGGAGAGCCTGTATGTCCTTCATCCCACATTGTAGAATCTTCCACTCTCCTTTTGTTCTTAATTTATAAAATGTACTTTATCTGTTTGTTTTGCTTTAGTCTATATCTCTCCCACATAATAGGCTTGAGGACCATTCTTTCTTTCTTACAAATACTCCGTAATGTTTTCTATGTTGTGTCTCATGTTTCTTTCTCTTTATTTTATTGTTCTATGTGTCTTCTACATCATGTATCTTGATCTCATTCATTTCCCCATCCCTTCCCACATGCCTTCTGCCCCTGTACCACCACCCCCAAATAAAACAAAATTTTTTTAATGGGAAAAAAATTTTAAGGGGAAAAAATTAAAAATTTCATCATTGAAGCTACAGTGTGGCACAGTGAGTCACACTGTAGACCCCTTTGTCCATAATCTTTACTTGCAAGTGTTCATTGCAAAAAGTCATTGGTTTGGTTTGAGGCTTCTGGTTTTTACTATACTATCAATGATGGGCCCTCACTAGAACTCTTCTTGGATATCCTGTTGTTGCCCTGTGTTGTAGAGATCCTGCAGCTTTGGGTCTGTGGGTCAGCTTCCTTGATGAGCTCCTGCAGGTCATATATACGGTGGATGTTCTGGCATGCCAAGTCATAGGTCTAGGTCTGGGCCTGGGCAGCTGTAACATTGGTCCGCTAGATGAGAAGTGGGGACAACTCTCCCATGTTTACAACTTCAGGGCTGGCTCACCCACATGTGCCCTAATAGGGGGATTGGCTCTCTCCTGCTCTTATGACCATAGGGCTATGGGGGGAGAGGCACGACTCTCCCCCGCCCATGCTCCCACAAGACAGATGGGTAATGGGGACAGCTGTCCCATGCTCACAATTTCCAGGCTGGCTCACCCACACCTCCACTAACAGGGTTGGCTCTATTGTGCTGCCCTGGCAGATGGAGGGCCTGCTCTCCCAAGTGTTGCAGCTGGTAGGGGTCAGGGATGGTTCTCACACTCTTATGATCACAGGGCCAGCCAGCTCTACTATGTTGCCCGGTGGAGGTGGAGGGGCCACTGTAGCATGAATCTTAAGGAGTCTTATTAATAAAATCAAACCTGAAGCCAGGTATTGGGGTGAATGCTGGAAGATCAGAGAAACCAAACAAGCCATAGCCACCTCACCTTGCCAATTCCTCAGCTGATCCTGTTTCCTCAGACTGGATGCCTCTCCTGAACTGTGCTGCTCAAAAGCCTAAAAGCTTAACCAGGCTCTAGTTCCTTGTCCTCATGCCTTAAATACCTTCCTGCTTCTTGCCATCACTTCCTGGGATTAAAGGCATGTGTCACCATGCCTGGCTATTTCCAGTGTAACACTGAACTCACAGAGATCCAAATGGATCTCTGCCTTCGAAATGCTAGGATTAAAGGTGTGAGTGCCACCATTTTCTGGCCTCTATGTCTGTCTAGTGGCGGTTCTGTTCTCTGACCCCAGATAAGTTTATTAGGGTGCACAATATATTGGGGAATACAATATCACCACAGGCCACTCTCCTGAGTGCTGCAGCTAGTAAGGGGCAGGGACAGTTCTCCCACTCTTATGACTACAGGGCCAGCTCACCCACCTGCCTCTGGCATTGATGGAGGAGGGGTGTTTCTCATGTTTCTAACCCATGTACTTCCTCTCTCTTTCACACATTATTCCCTTTTTTCCACTCTTTTCTCATTTTTCCACTTTATGGTTAATGCCTTAGTTCTAAACTCTATAAACTACAATTCTTAATAATCTCCTGTGCCACAAACTCTGTGACTTGTGAAGACCCTATGGTCTCCTACTGCAATGTAGCACCAGGACAGCCATCAAATCCATGTGTGCATTATTGCATTCAGTTTTGCCTCTAAGTAGGAATGGGGAACACAAGCCCATATGAAACAACTCATCAAGAAAATTCACATGCAATGAAAGAAAAAGGCCAGGCATGCTGGCACATATCTTTAATCCCAGTATTCATGAAGCAGAGGCAGAGGAATTTCTGTGAGTTTGAGGACAATCTGGTCTATATATCAAGTTCCAGGCTTGCCAAGACAATGCAATAAGACCCAGTATATAAATAAAAGAAACAAACAGAAAGAGTGGGGAACATAGAAAATTAAAGCCAGAAAAGGACATATCCATCCCCACAGATGCATGAAACACACCACATACACATACACACACACATACACACACAATATACATATGCATACACATATAAACATACATATGGATATACAATGTGTGTGTTTATGTATATAATCTGCAAAACTTTTGCAAGCCCACTCTCAAAACCAAGAGCTAATAACGAGAGCTGAAATGCCAGGAGCAAAAAAAAGATTTCAGAAATCTACTTTAAAAAAAATCAGTGACCATATAAAAGACACAAATACATGGATGAAGTAAAAATAAATAATAAATTTAGGGATGGAGGATAATACTGGCATTCAAACACACATAAGTAAACAAACTAACGATCATGAGCAAAAGTTCCAAGAACTCTGAATACATTCAATAGACTAAACAAATGAACAGGGAAGAAGAAACCTAAAACTGTAACAATGTATTCAATGGAATTGTAGCAGAAAATTTCCCAAGCCCAGAGAAAGAACCGAACACCCTAACATAAAAAAAGATAGAATCCCACATAGACACAGCCAGAGAACTCTCCACATGCTTTAGCCACGAGGTCAAAACCATAGCATAAGAGGACATTTATTCTGAGTCAAATGGGAGTGGGCGTGGCCCCGGGAACACAGACTCCAATTACCCCAAATTTCATGTCCCAATGTGATTACAGTTTTGTGAAGTGCTAGAGTAACAAGACAAAGAGAACTGTCAATCAAGACACTTTCAAAACGCATTGTTAGCAACATCAGGAGGACAGCAAGGACATTCCTGCCCATGTGCTGTCTGATGAAGTTCTTTTTCCTTCAAGTTTTGCCTCTAAGTAGGAATGGGGAACACAACTCCAAATTAAAGAACTCTGTACAGCCCCAGCTGTCCTGGAACTCGCTCTGTAGACCAGACTAGCCTCAAACTGCCTCTGCCTCCTGAGTGCTGGGATCAAAGGCACATGCCACCACCACTGAGCTTGTCTGATGACGTTCTTAGTACTGGGGTGGGTGGAAGCCAGTACATTAATTTGTTAAATTAATGCACTCCAGAGAGCTTACCCAATAGTCTCAATGATTTTAGGTCAGACATAGAGGTAGGAAGGACTGAATATTAAGGAGGCTAAAGAGAGCCCAAGAAAAAATTTAATTCATGTGTGGACCAGCAATATCCCAACCTCTCCACAATCACTGAAGTTTTAATCAGATAATTAGCCTTGTGAAAAGTTTAATGTAAGATGTTTCTTTCTGGGAAACCTTTGTTCACAAAAGCAAAGATGCAACATTAATAGTTTTAAGAGGGGAATTCTAACTCACCTAAGGCAAACACATCCTAATAACATCACATTCCTCATCGGTAACCCTGAAAACATATAATGACATACC